>NC_090176.1:15567292-15804792 GCF_024679245.1 Pseudorasbora parva | reverse complement strand
AAATATATAAAAACAAACACATTAAAAACAGTAATATTGTGAAATATTACAAATAGGCAAAAACATTTAAATGTTTACAAACTTTTGACAGGTACAATTATATATATATATATATATATATATATATATATATATATATATATATATATATATATATATATATATATATATATATATATATATATATATATATATATATATATATATATATATATATATATATATATATATATATATATATATATATATATATATATATATATATATATATGACACAATATGCATCAACCACATCATTTAAAAAACAAGCAAAAACAATCGCAAAATCTTTGTCAGAATTGCAAATCACTGCAAATATATCTGTCCAAGAATTCTGCGCACATTTGTCTAGCAGAAAACCACTGTCCCTCTTTTATGACAAAACACACACACACACACACACACACAAAACTATTCTAATTTTAATTTGAAAAAGCAATAGTCAGAGACAATGTCATGCTTTTCAATCTCACCTTGACATTGTACACTGTTTTAGTAATGTTCCCTGCATAACTACTGTATGAAATACTTAACACAACACAGTCAATAAATCCATATGACAAGAGAAACTGTTTGAATTAACATATTTTAGTAAGGTCACACTGTTATACCCATAAAAGTATAAAAATATTAACCATGAAAATGATTATTAGAATAGAATCAAGAGAAATACATATAGTGTGTACAGCCATACCTTAGTATTTCAGGCGCGCAGGATGTGATAAGAGTTCTGATGAGAATAATATACAGTTTACTGCTCTTTCCCTCTTACATATTTGACCTGGGTAGGGAAGGACCAGTGAAAGGTGTGGCTTCATATGACACAAGAGCAACTGAACCTGAACTGTGAGCACAGCAATGTCAATGTGGTTTACAGTAGGGGTGTGTCTTTATGAGGTCTTTCCCTCAGCTGGGAATGATTAAAAAAAGGCACTAAGTAATGAATGTCATTTTGAACATAAGCTGCCAATTGTTTGTCTCAGGAAACTATGTGAAAACCTTCATAACCTTCGAAGAGACGCCAAGATAAGACTGGGGTGTTGTTCTCAAGGTGTACAAGTTCAAAAGTCTGGTATTCTAAATGTTTACTATGTGACATATTTTGCTAGCAATTCCTGCCAAGTGCTTATATATAAGAACTTTTATGTAATTGCTCGGGACAGTTTTGCCGGGAAAATCAAAAGGGAGAGCCTCACTTCTGTTCAATCACACATGAAATGAACACTTATACAGTGTTAAGGGGTGATGACGAAAGAGCCATTCTGTACTGTAATGTCAATGTGACATGCAAAGAAAATGGATTAATTCAAAATATACACTTATTTAAACTATATCATAATAGTGTCATCTGTCAACATGCCAGTGAATCAATGGTTTCTTAAAGGGATAGTTAATGATCCTTACTCACCCTGAAGCCATCCTAGGTGTATATGACATTCTTCTTTCAGACAAATACAATCGGAGATATATTTAAAAATGTACTGGCTACCCCAGGCTTTATTTTATTTTATTTTATTTTATTTTATTTTTTTCGTATTCAACTTACAAAGAAAGTGTAATGCTTCTCGACGTTCAAACCGCGTATGCATTGTCGCGCCAGTTACACTATTTTTGTAAGTTGAATACGGAAGGCGGTCTGCTAGATATTTTACTTTATAAAGTATTAAATATGGATATTTTTTACATCTATTACCTTCAGAAGGCTCTGGTAACACCCCCCTTACTCCAGCTTGGAAGAGTAAGAACATTTTTAAATATAACTTTGACTTATGATTGCATTTGTCTGAAAGAAGAATGTCATATACACCTTGGATGGTTTCAGTCAAGGTGAGTAAATTATGGGGTAATTTTCATTTTTGGGTGAACTATCCCTTTAACTGCTGTTTTCTCACTGCTGCCACTTTAATGGCCACTTTACTTCGTGTGGCTAATAACAATGGTTTCTGAATTTTACATAGGCTCTTTTCTGGAACCTTTCCGATGCACAAAATGTTCTTTATATTGGACAAAGGTTCTTCTGATTATTACAAAGTAGTAAAAGTAAAAAGTAAAAAGGGATTATTTTAAGAACTGTTCACTGAAAGGTTGTTTGGTTGGTTTGGTTGGTTGGTTGGCTGGCTGGCTGGTTCTAAAAAGAAATTGTTGTGTTGTTGCTGAGCTGAAGCATGTGGGTGGTTTATGCTTTATTATGGGTGGGTGAAACTCTCTTTCTGCGTAAAGTAGCCTACAGTGTGTCTGACAGCAAATATGAAGAACACGTCTGTTGGGTGTGACACTGTGATTAATGTTTGCCACACCCTTACTCGATAGTTTTAACGTGTGTAAGACTACAAAACACTTTATGACACAAAAATCTGCTTCTTATATTACACAAAACCTTTTTTCAGGCTATGCAAATACTAATATTTGCACATAGGAGGCTTGGAGGAGTGCTAATACATTGATTGTATTTATTTAAGGAAACATTGATTTAGTATAAGATATATACACTGGGGGAAAAAAACTTAAAGCAAAACATTTTATCTCACCTTAATTTAATTGTGTTCAATCAACTAAAAAATGTTAAATTGAAACGTTTTATTCAAGCCAAAAATATTACTGAACATCAATGAATCACCCTAAATACATTAATTCATACCAGCAAACATTTTTATGGGTTAAATCAGGTTAATGTAACAATTGCAGGTTGCCTTTTGTTGCATTACAGTAATTGTGGATTTTACTTCCCAGCATGCTTTGCATATGACTGAATTTAAAGGTTAAAGGTTAAAATTAAGTGTTATTTATGGATTTTTAATCAAAGGCAAAGACATGTTAATGTTTAATTATGTTGGCCAATTAAACACGTTTCTGTTGTTGAACTTAGGTTGTAGGATGGTTTTATGACCATGGTTTATTGTCACAGATTAGTTTTTCTCAGTCGCTTTGGTGCATTTCTCAGATCATTTACATTTGCACAAGAGTTAGTTCAACCTCCACAACATTTAGTTATTCATGCACACCATAGTAGCAGTTTCTTATTGCTTCCAACAAATTGCAAATGCTTTTGGACATGCATCAATTGCTTTCATACAACTCTCTGCTATTTTATAACATAATCATTTGCTTATGTCATGTCAGTCAAAATGAACTATACTTGTGTTGTGAATGCTGAATGGTCATTCCATATAAAACAAATAGTCCTCATTTCATTACTTGAATTATTACATACAAAAAATTTGAGTGCTCAAAATCTGTCAAACAAATTTTACACCTTTTATTTTTTCCCCCCTTCTGAAAATGTCTCCTAAATTGAAAAATTTCTCTCAGGTGAATCTCAACTTTCCCTGATGAGAAGGGGTGTGTGAAGCATTGGTTCTATGTATGTTTAATGTTCAAGTCCAGTATGTACTGCAATTTGTTCACAGTTGTGTACAGCTCTACCAAAGGGAGTTTTTTATTTAATTTATTTTTTATTTTTTGTAAATAAGGATGTATTTTTTCTTTTGCAAAATGCTGTGAAAAAATTAGTATTGCAAAAAGCATATGAAAAATGTGAAACATATATATCCAGTGTCTTGTACTCACTAAATACAGTGATGTGTAATTTTACTGTATTTTTCAAATGGCTGTGCAAATAGTCTAGTGCTGTCTTGAGCATTTTCAGGTAGTGTCACCAAGATCTGACTTTTTTTTGCATTGGAAAACATTTACAGAGTAAACTGTCATAATGAAAACATGACAAAGCCGTTTGACTATCTTGTTCATAAACAATGGTGTCAGGACTTTTCATTTGATGACACTGACACTTTCATTGACATGAACACTTGCTTTTGAGGAATGAGCTATCCATTTTGAGCAAGTGACACGCTTTTGCAGGTTATCTGCAGTTTCTACTAATTGTTTTGAGAACTGCATTAACTGTTGTGCAAATAGTGGTGTGAGAAATGCACCAAAGCAACTGAGAAAAACTGTAAAAAATGTCAATAATTACACTTGTGTTAACACTTGCCTTAAAAATTGTTGTGGGTTGAAAAGCATATTCAGATATTTTTACTTAACCTAATTATCTTCTTCCTTTTTTTGCAGTGACGTGGAAGGTAATGCTTGACTGTGGTAGATAGATAGATAGATAGATAGATAGATAGATAGATAGATAGATAGATAGATAGATAGATAGATAGATAGATAGATAGATAGATAGATAGATAGATAGATAGATAGATAGATAGATAGATAGATAGATAGATAGATAGATAGATAGATAGATAGATAGATAGATAGATAGATAGACAGACAGATATATAGATAGATAGATAGATAGATAGATAGATAGATAGATAGATAGATAGATAGATAGATAGATAGATAAATAGATAGATAGATAGATAGATAGATAGATAGATAGATAGATAGATAGATAGATAGATAGATAGATAGATAGATAGATAGATAGATAGATAGATAGATAGAGCACTGAGGTTTCTCACCACTAGATGGAGCAATACATTAAAGAAAACGATTGTGATGAGAGGTCACCAGTGCCTGTCATTTTTGCATTTTCTGCAGTGCTATTTTAAGAATGTCTCATGAACTTATGCATTTTATTATTAGTATTATTATTATTTTATTGACTGCAATCTTAGTTTTTTTTTAATTTTTTTTTTTATGCACATTATGTTCTTAGAAGTAAATTTCCACTTGAAATGTCATTTGATAAAAATACCCAAAATAAAGTTTGACTGGGCAAACCTGAACTCCCTGCACAGGTGATGTTCTCTCAGTCTCACATCTATTACCATTACAGAAAGGGTGATTCATTGTAGTGTAAATGACTTCACTTCTGCTGACAAAACTAGCCAGTGTCTCCCTGACACTGTGAAGGGAGGAGGGAAAATGTCAACGCTCACTATTCGTGTTATGTCCCCAGTCAGAGGACATTCTGTGTAGCATTGACCCTATTACATCATGTGCAGTTCCTCTCAGGTTCTCTTTTCTCATTCTTCCTGCTTTATGGACATCCACATATACCTGCTGATCACACCAGTGGTATGGTTAAGCTTTCAATGTATATTAAAGCTAACCTTAAATGTGTTCTTGCATAGCTTTTCACTGGGACATTATCTATGGTCCCTTCAAAGTACTAATGTACACAATTTAATGCTAGATATGCATGGTACAAAGATGTACTGCCTCAGTGACATGATGGTGTTGTGTCCCTAAAGGTACAATTTTTGCACATTTTTTTCTTGAGTGGGCTTTAGATTATTTAGGATTATATTTTGCAAAGCAATGCTTGCATGAACCAAAACACAGTAATAACCATTTCAATATTTATGCCCATTCTGCATTACCATGTTTTAACTGTCTGAAGATGAAGTATGTATTAATATATTTGTTTCAAATGTTTTACTGTGTTGTTTAAAAAGTAAAATTTAAATTAAGAATGCTCTCCCCAGAAGTGTCTGCACCCACCAAGACAACTGGCAATTATTTTACAAACGGTGAAGAAATTTTATATCTCAAAGGAAATAAGTGCAGAATTTATATCAAGGAGAAATGTCTTTTGGGTTACAAAGACACACAGAATATGTGGAAAATCTTACTTTAGCTAATGGAATGTGGAATAGGATTTGAAATGTTATATATTTATATATTTCATTTTAAAGACTGAAACAAATCTGGGAGGAAAAAATGTGTATTTAGATACAAATACAAAACTTAAATGTATTTTAAAATATACAAAATACTTTGTGTCAGTGAGTTAGCGCAGCTGAGTTCCTTATGCAACCCTAAATTCTGGAGATCCCAGAGAGAACAGCTCCATCTAGCATTGGGTTAGTGGATTTTCTGTATTCCTGCAACACACATGAAGTGGCTGATGTGGGCATCACTTGTTCACACAGTACTAAAGGGGTGGTTCCCATGGTTTTTGTCTAGGCTTGGTTGTGTTTACGGGATGCAGTATAACATGTCTTACTACTTCTACTTCTTTTTTTTTTTAAATGCTGTATTTTTCTTATATTTGACCTTTATTCCACACCTGTCTCCACTCTCCTTTGAACGGCTCGTTTGCTTCCTGCTTCTATGAAGCCCATCCCTCAGTAAAACGCAATGGTCTTAGATTGGTTAGATGGCCAAATGTAGTTCCATGTATTTTTATTGGCTGAAGTGCCAAGCACAGGTTGTCCGGAAACGCCACGGCCCTTCCCATTACGGGCAGAAGTCACATCTGCGGTGACTAGCAAGGGTTTATGATGTCACCAACCCAGGAGAAGCTTGTAGTAGTCCAAACTGGACGTTTTTGTTGGCAATAACCTGCCATAACTTTAAAAGAAAATATCTCCGTTTGCATTGAACTTTCAGCGCTGTAACTTTGCATATACTGTTTATGCTCAAGCAGCAACATTACACACTAACTAAAGTTAAAAAAGGGAAATCGCATGCAACCACCCATTTAACTTGATTTGACTGAAGTGATGTTGTAAGGGTCAGCTAAGCTAGCCTATCATTAGTGATTTCTGCTATGGATGAGAAAACTTTGTAATTTCTTATGTCCGATGTGCAGGAGAAGGGAAGAGGTAGGTGAAATAAAAACAAATATTTCTAAGCAGTTATAAAATGTTCCTTGCATTCAGAATAGAAATATATACTATATTTATATAGAAATATACCCCCCCCCCACACAGTATTTTGTATTTTATTTTGGCTATATTTAAGCTGGGAAAGCCTCTTTTGTATGTTTATTTCAAATACATTCGTAGTCTTTAATTGATAAAACAACAACATTATTATTTCTCAGCTTTTTGATCATAAATGTTGCTTTTTTATGACACTTTCCCATTTTCAATTGTTGATAAAGAATGCATTAAGCTAGAAAAAAATATATTTTGTTTATATGTTTCAAGCAGAGGCTCTGTTATTTCTTTTGGTATATTGTATATTTAGATATTCATACAACAAAATATTCTGGAGGCCATTACATTTTTCAGAAAATGAGCAAAGAAAAAAAATTGCATCTTAAAGGGTTAGCTCACCCAAAAATGAAAATTCTAATTACTTACCCTAATGTCGTTTGACACCCGTAAGACCGCCGTTCATCTTCGGAGCACAAATGAAGATATTTGTGTTGAAATCCGATGGCTCAGAAAGGCCTTAATTTCCATTGAATCATGAATCGATACGCTGATTCATAACGGTTCGAAACTTTCTTTTGCAATCGGCCCATCACTGTTTTTATTTAGGTTTTTTTGCTCACAAAAAGTATTCTTGTCGTTTCATAACATTATTGTAGAGCCACTGTAGAGAGATGGACTTTGTAACAACGTCTTTTAGTGCCTTTTATGGGTCATGAGAGAGGAAATTACATTGGTGTCAAAAAAGCACATTAAAGTGCACTTAAGTGTGTTAAGAAACATGAATTAAAGTGCACTCTCTTTTATTTAATTAATATTAGTACGATTGCAGTTTTTCTTTTTAAAATATACTTTAAAAGATTTACTAAAAAACTAAGTGCACTTCATTTTCACAAGGGAACACACACTCCCAATATTATCTGTGGGTTATATTTGTGTGCGTGTGTGTGTGGTTGATAAATGATTTTTAATTCCTACATGTTTTCCTTAATTCTCCAAGGTTACATCCTTAGATCTATTATGTCAAGTGGTGCTTAAGTGGTAATCCTATACCAGAAACAGTATGCCAGGTAACATGCTGTAACATAATCCATGGAAACACATTTTGACAGCAAGATTAAGGTTTTGGTGTGAGCAAATTATTTAACATGAATGGGTTTATTTATGTTATGACTGGCTGATTACGATAGTTCACCCAAAAATTAAAGTTCACCCTTCAATAGTTGCCCTTATGTTATCCAATTATATTTTGTTTCATTAGTTTGCCGAGCATAGGCTAATGGTATTTTGAAGAACCTTGATATTTAACCAATAATGGTAACCACACTAGCTATAACCACACAGTTTTGATGAACAATGTTTCAAATTGGAAAAATATATAGGCCTAAGGGTAAAAAAAAGGTTAAAAAATGAGCATTAAAAAAATAATAGATTTTAAGTTTTTGGGTAAATACCCCTAAATGAAAATGACATATAGGCCTAGTGAGATTGTTTTATCATGAATGTTGAAGTTGTTCAGACAAACGATTAAATGTCTAATTTTGCATATTAATGGATTGTATAATATGCCCTACAATTAATACAGAATGCTGCTATTGACCAATCAGAATCAAGTATTCCATTACAATTTGTAAATACAATAGCCAGCCACGAACAAATATCGTATTCTTATGAAATAGGCTTAAAATGATCAAATTCATGGTATTGCGAGGAAATAATAACCCTAAAAATGTAGCTAATGTATGATTCACCATGCCCCCTAAGGAAATAATCACCCTGGATGTGTTTTATAATCGTGCAGTATGCTGATTCTTCTGAGAGGAAACGAACGTTAAAAGCATCTAAACCTGCGTTATACTCGCCTGCTCCATTACTACGGCGGTTGCGTTTCGAATGTCATCGAGTCCCCTAGCGAGAAAGCACACTGGGCGCGTTTAGAATCCTCGTTCGAACGCCCAAACGGTGCCTAGGTAGTCTGCGCACTGCGTTTTGAATCGCAGCCGGTGTGTGCGCTATGGATGGGAATGTATCCCAGCATGCTTGACAGTCAGCGACATGAACAGGGAAGGATGATGAAGCTAAGATGGCAGCGCTATTAGGGGTGCTGTCTTCACGGGGTCAAGAAAAACAGCAGGAATAAACGCAAAGCACGGACGTCAGCTCGCGCGTTTGACTTGTTTCACTTCAGGCGGTTGAACGCCGTTGGACCGCATGCAATCGAGGAAATAACGGTTGGTTTTTGAAGCGTATTTCGCAGTCGCAGCAGAGCGGCTAACCGTAAACGTCGTTTTAATTGGAGATACTCGGATGTAATTCGCCGGGCGTTTTTGCGGGTTCGCGGAGCGGATATATGGGGTGTGCTCGGGAATTTTAGCTCTGTTGATTGACTTTGTAATCTAATATATGCGTTGTTCTCCTAAACGATGATGTGTGCTGCTGCGGCGGCAGCGGGTGCCGGTGGCAGCGGGATTCTGTCCTCATCCCACTCCATGGGGCTGGGTGTCAGGGTCATTCCCGGAGCTGGACACGACTTCGCATCGATCGGATCAGGGATGGGCTCCTGTCCCGTTGTGGGGGCCCGCTCGGACTGTCGGAGCCGTTACCAGCTTCTTCTCTCAGGGCGAGCACTGGCGGAGCGCTACCGGAGGATATACACCACCGCGATCAACGACAAAGAGCAGGGGCTAAACCTCGGCAGGTGGGTCTGATTTACCTGTTCGGTTCGGGATGAGAAATGGGCCGTGATGCTGAGCGGAGGGTAGTGTTTGTAAACAAAACCCAGTGGGTTAAACATGAGCTCACTTGAGCCCAAACAGCAGCAGCAGTTTTAGCAGTTAGCATGCGGCTAACTTCCTTAGCGATAACACATTAGCGAGCGCAGCTAAAACTCATTTAATATCGTTCATGTCAACGGAAACGCTCAGTTTGTGATGATAGGGATATGTGCCCTTTTTAAAAAAATCACTTCTGTGCTGTCACGGTTAACAATACTGTTTTGATATCTCTGCACAACTAGACTAATGTAACTAGTCGTGCTGAATGAGTTTGATGTATGACATAATTTAACTGGCTTCAAATGCAATGCATAGCCTATGATATGTTATGCAAAGATGAACGAATCAAACCTGTCACCTCAAAACGTGTACGTTACATTTAAAACTGGATTTAGACTAACGTAGTGTTGTCAGGCTTGTGAAATGTCTTATAATACCAGTTCAGGTTGAATATTATCCATCCATTCCTAGATATTATCCATTGCATGTTTAAGGGGGTTCTTGTTAATAACCAGCCACTTCATTTTCATAATGTTACTTACTGAACGACATTAAACATATCGCATATATTCAGAGCAGCGCCCGTGTCTCATTTATGCGAAGGGCTGGGTTCTGTTTTGCCTGACGTCACCCTGCTGTAGAGAGAAGCGCGCGCACACACGCTCTCTGACGTGCTTTTACCTCAGAGCAGTCTCTTATTATTGATCGTCCTGTACAAAGCATTATTGTTTCTGCTCATCAGTGGTGTGCGGTTGTGTTTTAAAATGAGGAGGCAATTTTTATGATTAAACATTTATATAAAATGCATATTTACGTCCCTGTTAAACGCAGTTTTCCTGGTTAAATAAAAATTACATAAAAAGAGAGACCAAATACAGTTTGCATTTTTACACTATGTAATGTTCTCTTTATTAAAACCAAATATACATTTCATCAAGTTAGTGTTTTTAGAAACTATCTTTTTAATAGTAATAATTTCAACTTATTTTCAACAGTCATCAAGTTTGGACACAAAGATGTACCTTTAAATTCCCCAAGCTGATGGCTCACTAGTCGTCATGTTTTCAGCCCACTTCAAGTTTGATTTTGATGTGACATAAAGCGGTGATATCTAAGTTGCTGAGTTGTGTACTTGCTTTTTAATTAGTTTTCCCGTTAATGGCATCATTCTCCATTTAGGCCGATAAGAACACGCACGCAAACAAGCTGGATTTCTCGAACAAAACAATCATATATATACAATCATAGCGCAATGAAGGCATTGCCTCCTCTCACATGACTTTTCTCCATTCATTCACAATTACCCCCCACTAAACCCACAACATGTATTAGGCGGGTCAGTTATAATCCATAAGGCTCAGAGGAAGCAAGAAAGATGCAGCCCTCCGCTATAATTTTTCCCTGCGAGTGTTGCTGTTGGACAGTGTTACTTCATAAAAACTAGTGACTTTTACTAGCCTAGAAATCTAGACGCACCATGGCGGCGGGAAATTTAATTTGCAGCCAGTGTTATCTAAAAAACTCTCCATAGACTTGTTGTGAGCTTTAAAAACCAAACTCTGGTCAGGCCAATCACATTGTGTATAGAGTTGGTGGGTGGGCTTAAAAGGATAGTTCACCCAAAAATGAAAATTAGATGTTTATCTGCTTACCTCCTGTGCATCCAACATGTAGGTGTGTCTGTTTCTTCAGTCGAACACAAATTAAGATTTTTAACTCCAACCGTTGCTGTGTGCCAGTCATATAATGGGGTGAATAGGTAACAAGTCTATGAGAGGAAAACATACAAACAAAAAAAACATGCTTAGGCAATGTGCACAAAAACCCTGCTGCTCCTCACGACACATTGATTTGTTAAGACACAAACCGATCGGTTTCTGTGAGAAACCGAAAAGTATTTGCTATTTTTTTACATCATATCCCGGCGAGTCTCATCAAGTTTTCCCATCGGCAGTAACTTCCTTCTGATGAGGCCAAGCTGCCACGATCATAGATATATACCATGTAGATTCCTTATTCAATCGATCTGCGCAGGGACTAATGAGGATTCTATATATCGATAATCGCACCAGCTTGACCTCATCAGATGAAAGTTACTGAATTGTTACCTATTCACCCCATTATATGACTGGCACACAGCAACGGTTGGAGTTAAAAATCTTAATTTGTGTTTGTCTGAAGAAACAGACACACCCACATGTTGGTTGCACTGGGGGTAAGCAGATGAACATCTAACTTTCATTTTTGGGTGAACTAACCCTTTAACATAATGAGGGCAGAGTTGCAGAGGTTCCGCGTGCTTCTTCTAAATGAAGAAGCTGGCGAACAGCGGTCATTCAAATCGGCTTTGGCCGCGTCTCTGAAAGACTTGGAGTTAAAGGGATACTCCACTGACGCGCGGTGACATTTTGACAGCATTTAGCTTAGATCACTAAGCCCAGTTCATTCATTAGGTACCATACAGAGATCAAGTTAGAAGCGACCTAACACCTCCCCATTTTCACCACCACCTCCATCCTGTTCCACGATTGGCCGGATTTACTGTATGTCAGCGATCACGTGTGTTCCATGTTTATTCTAAAACCTTCAGTTCCACTAATGCTCACAAACCAGTTTTTTATAATAGTAAAATCTATTTTCATGTAGCTGCGATGTTTATTAAAATAAAGCTGATAAATAAACGTAGACCCCACTTCATTGATAGTGTGTAGAAGATAGATAGATAGATAGATAGATAGATAGATAGATAGATAGATAGATAGATAGATAGATAGATAGATAGATAGATAGATAGATAGATAGATAGATAGATAGATAGATAGATAGATACTTTATTCATCCCCAACAGGGGAAATTCAAGTGTCGAGTAGCATTCCATAAGAAATAGACACAGTAAGTACAAGAATTAAGAACAGATAAAAATAAAAACAAAAACACACTCTGCCCAAGCAATAAATAACGACAAATAATAAATAAATACATAAGTTTAGTTAAGAGTTACTATCAATAGTAATAAAGTGCAAGTCAGCGGCATTCATTGTAAAGTCTTATAGCAGCCGGTACAAAAGATCTCCGGAATCGTTCAGTCCTACAGCACAGAGAGAGAAGCCGATTGCTACGTGTGCTCTTCTGAGCTACCAAAAAGTCATGTAAAGGATGACTGCTGTGTTTGAGGATGGCCTGTGTCATGCTCGTCATTCTTCTCTCTGCCAAAACTCCCACAGAGTCCACGCCTCTCCCCAGGACCGACCCACATTTTTGACCAGTTTATCTAGTCGTTTACTGTCTCTGACAGTCAGGCAGTTCCCCCAGCACACAACACGTTGACGAGACGTGATCTCTGTTGAACTTTATTCTTATACAAACAGACGCTGCATTAAGCAGTACATAAAGTATTGAATAAGAAAACCTCTGAAGCATATTTGTATTGACAAATATTGCATATATTTAACTTAATCTGTGATAAAGTATGAAAACAGTGCGCACATCACTACGGGAAGCAGTTAGTTCCAGCCGCAGCTGATGTGGAACACACCTTACGGAACACACCTTACGGAACACACCTTACGGAACACACCTTACGGAACACACCTAATGGCTTCACTTTCCAGGACTCGTGTGGCACACTTGGTCCACAGTTTATAAGCAGTTTCACAGTTAAAACCTTCATTCCTACTCTACAATTATATTCAACTCCTTAGCAATTAAAACAGTAGATTTAGATTTTTAAAAAAGATTTTATTCAATAAAAACATTTTTTTGTATTTACCAAATTGCTTTTTATGTATATGAAATGTACAAAAAAAGGTAAAAAAATTAATTCACACATACAGCTCCAGAATCTAGAGCTGAATGACTTGCCAGGTCAATAAAAAAAGATATATGAGATTAAGGAAAAAATGAATATGAATATTTTTACTGCCTTCTCTATGCAACATTTTCTTTGAGTTTCAATAGTCCTTTTAAAAGCGGTTTTGTAGTGTACACTAGCACCATCCACTTATGATATCACCAGCGTAGATGCAAATTGAACCATGGAACGCCTCTCCCAACCTTCAGGCTCTTAGCAGCCTCTGTGCTTTCACTTTTCACTCTATAGAATCAGCTTCTGTTTTGTTTTCCATTGTTTACTGCCGTACACCAGCTCTAGCACTTCAGCACAATTCCTATATTGGATTCTACATAATAGCATATTCAGATGGCTCTCATGTTGAAAATGAAACTATGATCGTCCACTGTTGCCGTTGCTTCAACAGAGGTTTAGTTTCATTGTGCAGGGTTTGCCACTAGGGCTGTTTCTCAACCGCTGGGTGTGGAGTGTGTAGTCCACAATATTCTACATGCTTTTCGGATGTAAGACATTTATTTTGACCGATGTGTGTGAAAGCTCTTGATTCTTTTGTCAGACGCAGTTTAAAAGAGAGAGAGAGAGAGAGAAAAAAACGCTATCTAACTATATTCAGTATCTGCTGTCAGATGTTGTCAAGCTATATGTCAATGTCATTATTCTAATATTATTTTCAGTACATGAATAAATTAGATAAATTAACATTTTGTATATGCTCATCACTTATTTTGCTCTTTATAGAGAAACTCACTATAAAGAGCAAATTAAATTACAATGCGATGTTGTTTTTTGTCAATTAGTAGTAGTCGATTAATTGTCAATTAGATGAAGCCGAGATTGTGGGCAAATTGGAGAAATTGTCTTATCTCACAGCCGGTGGAAAATAATCCGATTGGACTCATGTTCATGGATTGAGGTTATTAACGTTACTGTATAGTTGACGGAACTGTCACTTGCCCCCTCGGGCCAGTGCTGCATCTTCACTGAAGTTAATAATTTGGCTATTTAAATATTCAAGCGCAAATAGATGAGAACGTGCCTGTGTCTCTCATTATTTTTCATATGCATCTGATTATATGATTTTGCTCGTTTCTGGTTTTTCTTAACCTGTTTTGATAAGGAGATCCTGTACTCGTTCAGGAGATGAGTAATAGCGCACCCTACTGTATAACATGAAAACAGAGAAATCTGGAAATTATCGTCAATGGCAGGGAAGCAATTTTTCCTTTTATAGCCTACATTCTATGGTTTTCTCATTAAATACGAGATGTCAGGAAAATGTTTTGTTTGTTTTGTTTGTTATAAGTTACTGTTCTTATTTTATTACTGACTGTCTTTAACAATATTTCAAATTTATATGCGCTAGGCTTTTCGGAGTCAACCTTATTTATTAATGGTACATGGATCAAAAACAATAACTAGGCCTATTTTTTTTTTTAAATATTTTTTTTGTGGTGGGGCCCGTAAAAAAGTCTTTAGCGTTGAGCCCTGCTGTAGTATCAAGCAGAGCAGGGCCGAGTGTTGTGGGAGCTTACCGTGACCACTGGAGAGATAATGAGAGACGAGCGCGAGACATGGCTGGAGAGCAGCAGAACTTTTATTATGCCACATTCGCCGCTTCTGCATCTTCCCGTCAAGCGTATATAGGGTAATGTAGCACTGTTGATCATATTAGATTCATTTGACTGTGTTGAAAATTATGGAATAACGTTACTCTGTGCGATCACTTCGTGGCGGCTATGAGACACGTGTTTCACACTGCAGTGAGCTAGATCGATACTAGGAATGGTAAAGCATGGTACTTGCGGTAAATCAAGAAAACAAGATTTAAACAATAAGACTTGAGCTATATAACAATGATTAGATATCTGTTGAAGAATGTATCCAAACAGTTGCTCACCTGTCTAATATAACATAATATATTAAAGCGCCTGAGATAATGTGAGTAAACAAGTCAACTAAATATATAACGTGTGTGGTATGATATTTGGATATTTTATTTTAAAATTTTTCCATATTGTGCCTTCAACAAAAACTAGTTTAGGTCTTCAATCGCCTTACCTTATTATGCTGTTTGTTAATTTGTGTTAGTTATAATATTACAATTTATGTGCCTGTTAAATAAAGTGGGACGGTACTTGCGTGTGTGTGTACCAACCATTTTTTGGAAATAAATTGTCTTGATTCAAATTCTTAAAGGGGGGGTGAAACACTCAGTTTCAGTCAATCTCATGTCAATCTTGAGTACCTATAGAGTAGTATTGCATCCTTCATATCTCCGAAAAGTCTTTAGTTTTATCATATTTATAAAAGAAATATGGGCTGTACCGAGTCTTTCCGGAAAAAACCGAGCGCCTGGAGGCGTATCGTGTGGGCGGAGCTAAAGAATGATGAGCGCGCAAAGCGGTGACGTCCTCAAGCGTGGAGAAACCCATCTATCTCAGCTAATACAGATAATGATCCACAATCAAATCTGAGGCTGAAATAAATTGAACAGGAGAAACGGCAACATCAGGATGTCCATCTCTGTGGTATGTACTCTATTTAGGGGCCTTTGTGTGCAGTTTATGAGGACATGATTCGGTTTATGGACTATTGTATGTGACTAGACCTTAGAGGTAGCAAGCAAAACGGTTTTGCACGTCAGAGTCAGACTAGTGTAACGTTATACAGAACAACAATGGAGTAACCGTTAGCGCATTTGAATGACGAAGCACGCGATCGTATCGTTTACTGATGTTTACTCATGCGACGGTAGCCAATAGCAGAGACATTTGAAGTTGATTTACTCACCGGCATCTTCCAAAGCAGGACCGCTCTGTCAAAAACACACTTCTTTGGTATGATTTGGTGAAGTCCTGTGACAGCAGTGACCGTGGAAATCCACTTTGCGACGCGACTGAAGCGATGCCTTGAAGCTTCCCGTCATTTCTGCGTTCAAATCGGTTCAAATGCAGCGCTGCCTTCCCGGAATGCTGTGCTGAAGCGTTGAAGTCGCTCGACGTCACCCATAGGAATAAAGTGGAGCACGGCGCGGCGCGACATAAGTGTTCACGGACGACTGGATCTGCACCTGAGAGACTGTTTACAGCGTGCATTTCCTCTCTCTCCCTCTAGTGACGCGCGCGCGCACCCTTCCGGGAGAAGAGCCTGTACAGCCCATACAAGGACCTTCCGCTCTATTTAACGTCAAATAGACCCATACTCGAAAAAAACTCGCAGAAACTTGTGAGAAACCGGAAGGAGTATTTTTAACACAGAAATACTCCATCAAACGTCCAACATTAGTTTTTGAAACTTTGTCTATGTTTAGGATGGGAATCCAAGTCTTTAAAGGTGTAAAAAGCTCAGTATGCATGAAACAGCATTTCACCCCCCCTTTAAAAATGTTGGTCGCAGCTTGATAAAGACCATGTAAATGTGGGTCCCATAGCCAAACCAGTTGAGAATCACCATTTTTGACCTTTGGCAAGTTCTCTTGTTAGACAAACGACACTGTTTGTCTAACAAGAGAACTTTTGCTTTTGCAAAGGTGTTAACATGGCAGCAATCATCTGAACTGGGAAAGGAACTGGGTACTTGGATTGTAGGATATTATTGCTCTTTAATCAATGATTATTAAAAATACATGTTAAAAAAAACATTACAGTATATGCTGACCTATATCTGTGTTACATGAACTCTGGACCTTTTTACTAGTATATTTTAGTAAAATGTCAAAACCTGACAAAATCAAAAATACCAAGTAGGTAAGTAGTGTCAGCATCAGCTGACAATAAGTTGACTGCCTGCTTATTCAGGGATATGATTTCTGTATTTCACTTAAAAGTGTGAAATTTTTCGGAATTTGGCCTAAGTTGTGAGTGTGATATTGCTTAGTACGTCCAGATGCAAGAACCTCTCAAGTCCATCTGACATTTCTTTTAAATTAGCATTGATCAGACTTCTATAAATAAGACTGAAATGTAATTTTCAAAAATGTCACTGAAAAGAGTAAAATTAAAAACATACAAATGCTTATTTAAAAGAAAAATGTCAGAGGAACCTAGAGGTTTTTGGATCTGAACTCTTCATTATACTCTGACTCTACATGATTCAGAGTAAAGTTTCATTTTCAGTTTCGATTGACAGTAAATGCCACTCTTCAAGCTTTGCGTGTTTGAGTCAGAGCTCTAGACTCATTCTTCCTAATAGTTGCTCTGATGTGACTAACTTTCTCAGTTGGTCTCACTGACTTACATGGTCGCACCTTTTTTATATTAATCATAATGATCTTGCATGTTGCTGAATCGTTCTCTTGATTTATATTTGCTGGTTTTGCATTGATGTAAAGATTGATGTTTGATATTTGCAAAATATTTAAATCTGAACATTGCTGCCAACATTCATACATTTAAAAGAAAACATTACTAAAATATCATTGCACACAACATTATATTACAAAATTAATTCTGCAATGGGTTATATTAATTTTAAAGTAATATTTCCATGACGACGTGTTCCACATTTATGTTGTTCCCTTTTTTATTAAAAATATTCACAAACTTGCTGGCTATGTCATCAACTAACTGATATTCAGATTCTCAAATACATGTACGTGAACGTGTTTTGTTGTTGAAAAAAGATAATGATCATGTTAGTTGATCTACAATGTGTGAAAGTGTGTCGCCAGTTCAGAGAATCGGATCTGTTAGATTTACAACACGTCAATTCATCCACTTCTCCTGAAATACATGACAGTAAGTGGCTGGTATAAAGTGGGAGAAGAATAGAGTAAACATTATACTATAAACTTTATAGTTAGATATAATATCAGATATGAATTAATCACGTTGTCAATGCATTATTGCTGCTTCCATAGACATCATCACTTTTTACAAACTGAAATGTATTGTTTTGCTAGTATGTGTGCAGGCTATTTAAATGTGTGAAATGTAAAATAAACCATATGTGGTTGAAAAAACACTGAATAGTTGGCTCAGTACCAGCCAAAGCGCGAAAGCATTATCCACTCGCCCCAATGCAACTGTGTGAAATTTTAAATCACACATTATCATAAAATTATCGCATTTGCAACCATTTTGGTCACAGTATAGAGCCCTGGTTTGAGCCGCTTATAATTTGCTGATCACATGCCTGCACACTAACATTTAAAAAAGAAAAAAACCCAGCAGATCTAAAGTGATTAAATTCCACACGTTTTCCTTCAGAGATTAAAATTGGATTGGATTGATTCACTACACATTTTTGGACTAATGGTGCTGTAGAGTTATTTAAAAAAAAAAAAAAGATATCTTTCAATGGTGGTGTTTTATTTTTTTTTAAACTGTAACAGATAAATCCGTCTATGAGCAGCATATAAAAACAGAACAAACTGTGTGGTAAATGTTCATGTGTTTAGGCCCGTTGGTCACACAAGAACGTTAACTAAAGAAAACGATAACTGTTAGCGTCCATCCCAAGGCATGATAACATTGTTTATTATAGGGTACAATGGGGCTAAACGCGCCTTTTATTTTATTTTCCTCTAAACCACTAGATTGCACAAATTTACGTAGCACTTTGTAAAAACATCTGCTTTGCAAGATGCATGTGGAAATTTGGCTGATCCTTCACGTGATTCGTTGTGAAAGTGACTCCAGCGAGATTGTTTCTCAGTGCCTTTATAGTTGTGAGCTGTGCTATTCTTTTACAGAACCATTTTAAGCATCTTTAATGTTGTTCTTTGTGTGAGTAGGCCTTTAAACAAACTCTTCCTCCATAAGATTGCTGTTCTTGGCCAGAATAAGCTTCAGTGTGGAAAAGACTGTCATTTGTTTATTATCTAGATAGACCTTAGTATTAAATTGATTAATAACATTTGACACTGCAAACCCAGATCTAACATGTGCCAATATTTTCCAGGGGAAAGAAAGCTTTGAGCAAGAAGAAACTAAAAAGGCGGCAAAAAGTCAAATCAAAAGTGAAAACAAGAACAAAGGTAAGATTGTGAATCCGTCTTTGATTACTGTAAGATTCATTGCTACACATTTGCTGCATATACAGACACTAAAGTTATACTATTTTAAAGCCCTTTTTGGTGCATAATTTCCATATTCACATTTTAATTCTGAAGATGTATGCTTTTATTGACTTCTGCTGGATCTGTCTGTATTTAATTGTCTCTCACAATGCATCAAAAACATTCTCAAAAACTGTAAACTTTTGTAAACTTTAACATCAGATAACGACTATTCTATTCTCATATTTGTTTAAATCTTCAATCAGGATTTTCTGTTTGGCCATTTTAGTGCAATTCTATTTATTTATAATAGTAGTTTTGACACTGATCTTATTACAGCAGCACATATGAATACATATTTATACATACATATTTTCATGCTTTTAGTCATCACAGTTGAGAAGATACCAGTAAACACTCACACATCCTGGAAAATGCGGGAGTGGCGAGGTCACGATTGGTTGTTGCATGGCGACCCATGTGTTGCACGTTTCCATGGCAACAGCTTCCTCCATCTCCTGCAATGAGCACCTATGGAGTGCCTGGCAGCAGGGTTTGTCTCGCTACGTCTACAGCATTTACCAGCGCTCAGAAAATAGGCAGAGACCCAAAATGTCCTGTATTGGATATTGTGTATTGTCTTCGCATTACCCAAAGCATGTGTGGGGGTTAATGCCTGATTGTGTTTGGATATCCTTTCCCAGGCACTCTGTTTTCCCAAGTGGATGCGAGTGCTTCGCAGGCAGGGGTAAGAGAGAATAATGTGATTGTAGATAGTGGAGAGGGGAATATGCAGTAATAATCCTCCACCCTAAAGCCCTGCTGGCTAAGGAGTAAGAGCTCATTTATATTTCTCCTTCTCTGCCACTGCCACCTTAAAAGGAGCTCCGTGCCTTTGTTTGCTTACAAACAGATGGGTGGAGTTCCTCCAGCAGGGAAGGCTTGGCTTCAAGACATACTGCTGAAGTGTTTGTCAGTGTTGAAGCACTTCAGCTTGGTTTGTTTGATGGATCAGAATTGGAATTCATGAGTTTACCACCCTCCTGATTTGACTCCATTCCTTATCTGTGATATTACACAATCCCAGACAGCTTTGTGCTACTGATGACTAAGACTGGCCAAACCAGCCAAAAAAATCAAATCTCAATAAAGGGCTCCTGAAATAAGAAAAAATTAAGAACATTTAAGGAAAAAGCTCCTATAAGAAAAAAATAAAATAAAAAATAAAAAATAAAAAATTCATTTCATTCATTTAGATAAAGTAAGTCATAGCTACATAAAGATCTACATTTTCATGTAATCATTCCTCATAGTACAAGTACTGCAAAGCCAGGCGCACACCTTTTGAGGTGCAAGTTGAGGGAAAAATTTGAATTAAAGGAGAACAATTGTCTCTTAAAGGGGTGGTTCCGTGTTTTTTCATAGGCTTGGTTGTGTTTACGGGATGCAGTATAACATATCTTAATAATTCTTTTTTTTTTTTTTTACTGTATTTTTTTATTATATTTGACCTTTATTCCACACCGCGTTCTCCACTGTCCTTTGAACGGCTCGTCTCCTTCCTGCTTCTATGAAGCCCATCCCTCAGAAAAACTCAATGGTCTTAGATTGGTTAGATGGGCAAATGTAGTTTCATGTATTTTTATTGGCTGAAGTGCCAAGCACAGGTTGCCCGGAAACGCCACGTCCTTTCCCATTATGGGCAGAAGTCAAATTAGCGGTGACTAGCAAGGGTTTATGATGTCACCAACCCAGGAAGAAGCTTGTTGTAGTCCAAACTGGCTGTTTTTGTAGGCAAAAAAAGTGCCCTAACTTTAAAAGACAATATCTCTGTTTGCATTGAACTTTCAGCGCTGTAACTTTGCATATACTGTTAATGCTGAAGCAGCAACATTACACACTAACTAAAGTTAAAAAAGGGAAATTGCATGCAACCACCCCTTTAAGCATAAGCTATTTATTTACCAACGTTTCGGCTAGTAGCTGAAATAGTAACAAGGTAGCCATTCCTCATTGTTACATAGTAGCAGTTCCTCATAGTAACACAGCTTGTTTTTATTAAGACCTTCGTTCATCTTCGGAACACAAATTAAGATATTTTTTTATGAAATCCAAGCTCTCTGACCCTTCCATTGGCTGCTATTTAATTCACATTTTCAAGGCCCAGAAAGGTACGAAAAAAATTGTTATTATAGTCCATGTGACTCCAGTGGTTCAACCTTCATTTTTATAAAGCAACAACAATACTTTCTGGGCGCAAAATACAAACAAACTTTTTACTCGTCTCTTTCTAAAATTAAAGGTCCCATTCTTTGCGTGTTTTCGAAGCTTTGATTATGTTTACAGTGTGCAAAATAACATGAGTTCATGTTTTGCGTGTAAAAAAACACAGTATTTTTCACACAATTTACTTATCTGTAAACCGCTGTTTCCTCTGTCCTAAGAATGGCCTGATGATTTCCTTGTTCAATGAAGTCCCTCCTTCAGAAACACGTTACGAGTTCTGATTAGGCCAGTGCTTCCCGTGTTGTGATTGGACAGCAGCTTAGCGCACTTTGCCCGGAAAGGTCCCGCCTCTTACCATAACGGGGAGATGCAAGCGCTGAATGCGCGCTCTTCTCCACGTGGGAGAGCAACAACACCATGCCCCCTATTTTACGTTTACTTGTGGGCGGAGGGTTGGTCAACAAACGGCTCTAGTGACGTCATCACATCCCTGCACTTCCTGCTGTAGTCCAAACCGGCCGTTCGCTGTAGGCTTTGAAAGGGAACTTCTGTTAAATAAAATATGTCGCTTGGCATTGAACTTTGAGCTTTATAATTTTACAGGTATTATTTATGCTCTAACAGCAACATTACACACTAACTAAAGTTTGAAAGATGGAATCGTGAAGAACGGGACCTTTAAGTTTAAAGCACTGGAGTCACATGAACTATTTTAACTTTATTTTACTTTAAAGTATTTTATTCTATGTCTTTACTACCTCTCTAGACCTTGAAAGTGGTAATTAAATTGCTGTCTATGGAGGGTTCAGAGAGCTTTCAGATTTCATCAAAATATCTTTATTTGTGTTCTGAAGGACTTCCAGGTTTGGAACGACATGAGGGTGAGAATTTGTGAAAGAATTTATTTTGGTTGAAGTATCCCTTTAACATGCGAGAGCATGTTATAACGGCCAATGTGTAAACTGACGCAAATGAAACTGAAAGTTCAGTCTCATCTGAAGCTCAACACACATCAGTTGTCTTCATCAGAAGTGGTGTCAATTATCTTACCAGTGCTGACTGCGCTCTTTCTCTCCAATTGTGGCCTTTGATCTTGAAATCAGCTGATAGATAAAATTATGCTTTATTTGAAGCATATAGCTTCTCGTGTTAAGATTACAGCTCTGATTATCTCAAAAACTTTAAAATGGAACTTCATGACAAAAAGGTTGCAATAATCAAATAATCAGAAACATCTAATGAATTAAATTGAACAATTGATTATTGATTAGATTAACAACATATTTTTATCGTAATGGAAAAAAGAAATTAAAAAGAAAAAATTTATTTAGTGTTTTTAGTGTTTTTAGTGTTTATTTTCACTTAAAGTGGGAAGAACTAAGCATATTTTTCTAACTTTCTGCACTTTTACTTTGATTTCATTTGTTCATTGATTTATTGACCTAAAAAGAGGATTCTGTGTGTTTTTGATTCTCATGTTTTTCTGACACGTCTCATTTCATGATGTCATTTTATTATGGTTTGTACCTTTTCCCCTCTAGTATATATTTAAGTGTTTAAATTAATATCATAAACATGTAACTAGTTGAATAATGGGTTAACTGAACGACTACTAGTCATTTAGAAAAATCTTAAGTCAGGGCCAGCCCTACTTTCGACAATGTGAAAGCCAGTATAACTGTGCATAGTTGCAATATTGACCTACTTTTTAAAAGTATTTTATTTATAAATAAATGCCATGCAGAAATGATTGATTGAACTATTTAATCCGAATCACAGAAGTATGCTTCTTTATATTGCTGTTTTATTACTTTTGATATGCTAGATGACTTAAAATTAAAAGCATCTCTTAAAATCATTGATATTCTCCTGATGCTACTAAATTTTGTCACCACCAGTATTATCATGAAAATATTGTGAATATTTAATCAAATTTCCATCCCTACCTCATAATGAAACCTTTGTAGAATGTATGCGTACACAGGTGATACTCTCAAAACTAGCTGATCTCATTTCAGCAGCATTTCTTGTGAACTGATATTATTTAGCTCTTGACCTTTCAGAGCAACAGTTGTGGGACTTGTGGGTAAATTGTATATAGTATGAGTCATGTACCTTTGAACAGTCAACTGGCTTTTCAAATTCTAAATACAACCTTCAGGCCACTCTGTGTTTTATTTAGTTTTTGCGGCATGGTTTGCCTCTTGTTACAACTGTAAGTCACCAATTGTTGTTCGCAAACAAGGTTTAATTGGCACATCATTGTGTGCCCACATTGTGTTATGTGCTATGATTAATATCACCACAGCGAGAGTCATAATTCTCACCCCCTTTACTGACAGAGTCATTGTAGTATCAATCAAAATTGCCACAGTAACAAATTGATCAAATTTTCTTCACACCATCTGGCTAATAAAGAACAGGTGTATTATGTTTGGTGCTAAAAGTTTTTCAACTGTTACAAAGCAGCATCTTATGAATGACTCTCTTATAGTAATCTCTGGGCATTAGGTGTAGAATCAGTTTATGAATTCTTTTTGAGAAGAAATAGCAAAGTTTTTCCACCAAACATTGTTTTTGATAGAATGGAAACTCATTATGCTGTTCAAAGTACATAATTTTTTCTTGCGTGAGGTAGCAGTTAACCACATCTGATGCGGTCATTTGAAACATCCCACCCTGTTTCAGGCTCATATACTAGACTTTATTGTCTTTTCTTTGGCTGTTAGTTCTATATTCTGTATTCTCTCAGTTACAGGTTTAATGTTGCTCTTCCAAGTGCTTATGTCCCTTTGGTTAGTTACTTGCTCAGTGTGTGGCCGATTTCGTTGTTATCGAATGAACAAATGTCTTTTTATTTCAATTTTCAGTCATAAGCAGTGTCAGTCGATTAAACAAAAAATCCTGATATTTTACTCACCCCCATCTCATCCAAGATGCTAATGTCTTTCTTTCTTCAATCAAAAATAAATAGTTTTTTCGATGAAAACTTTCCATGATTTTTCTCCTCGCCATAGACTTCCATGGCAACCAAAAGGTTGAAGGATCCAAATCAATGTTTCAAAGGGCTTAGAAGGGCTTCAGAGGCTGTGCGATCCCAGACTCTCCATAGACGTAATGGTTTTTATACCGTACAAACTGTACATTCCCTACACTGCCCCTGTCCCTAAACCTACCCATCACAGAAAACATTCTGGATTTTTACTTTATCAAAAAAACGTATCCTGTATGATTTATAAGCCTTTTGAAAAGTGGGAACCAATGTAGGTGAAATCAGGTTTTACTATCCTTATGGGGACATTTGGTCCCCACAATGTAATATAAACAAGGACACACAGACACACACAGACACACACAGACACACACAGACACACACAGACACACACAGACACACACACACACACACAGACACACACACACACACACACACACACACACACACACACACACACACACACACACACACACACACACACAAAACAAGGCTTGACATTATCAGCTGCAGTGGCATGTAACGCAGTCACTCCTACTAACCACTGAATGTTGCCATGTTGAGTTTTATATATAATGTATAATTTTTTAAAATTGTTATCTTTTAAAAAGGCATCTGAAATGATAAACTAAGTCCTGTGTACAAAGTGTTAGTGCTAAATGTTGTCAAAACTTTTCTGCAGAATAGATACATTATACCAGCTGCACTTTCTCGCTCTTGAAACTCTTCAAACCCGCATCCCCTCACTCATTTGCTCAGGATCTTATAGTATATTGTTGGTGTTACAGGGCTTGAATTTTGGTGTGGAAATGACTGTATTGTGCATAATTTTAGTAATTCCCGCAAATTTTGTGCTCACACCCAAAGTGCCGCTCCTTTTTTTCTCTACTTATTGCGCTTAAACAGTCAAATGCACACAGAATAATGTCAAACTGCCGGTCTTGGCGAGTATTCATGTAAACACAGTCCATTAGGTTTTAAGTGAACGCAAAAAGTTGAGAAAGAAAACGCGTATCTAACAGTGTAAGGGGTCTAAATATTTATTCTTAAGGTGACAGCAGCTTAATATACCTGCCAAAATATGAGAACTTCTATATACGTAGCAGTTTTTTTCCCTATGATATCAATGTCAAAATTGTGGCCAGTGAAAATGCTTAGTTGCTAACTTTGGAAAACCACTAGCCATAAACATAAAGTTTTTTTAATTTTTGTAATTTTATTTTTACAGAGGAACAATATACAGCGATCAATTATCATTATCATATCAGGGCTTGACATTAAAGGGTTAGTTCACCCTAAAATGGAAATGGTACCATAGATGTATATGCTGATCGTCTACGATTAACAGCATTTCGATCTAGTGAAAAGAATTTTGGTGAGTTCGGTGCAGAGTGACGCAAACCATACAAATCATGAGTTAAAAGATGGATCAAAACTAACTATTTCTATGGTATTATCATCATAACAAATACCAAAGAAATAGTATGGCTACTTTTTAACCATGAGGTGCAGTACTTGTTTTACAGTTTTACATATTAAACCTTGCTCTAGCCTATATATTATATTGATTAATTTCAGCACATCATTTCCACTCTGTTTTAAACACTGTTAAGCATGGTCACAGATTAAGTGTGGTCATCTGCTGCGCATGTGCTGTGGAATTGTACCCTTTAAAAATGAGGTTACCCTTTTAGCAGATTAACTTTCAATTTTATAAAATGCAAGTTAAATGCTCACACTATTGAGCCCTGAATATATTAAAAGAACAAACTCATTAGAAAAACTCAATAGAAAGACCATGGTATCTTGTCCTTGTCCATTGCCCTATTTTGTCACTGTAGATTTGCTTCGCCGCTGTACTGTAGAGCAGGAAGCTGGATTCATTTACATAGTTTGAATTGTTTTTTTTTCTGGGGCTCCTCTTTACCTAAATGACTAATGCAATAATAAAAGTAGAGGCAGAACAGTCTGTGTTTGCTGAATAAATGTAAATCTTTTTTTCTCATTTAAACTATAAGCCTATATTATTTACTTCAGTGAGCTTCACATTCGTTTACTGCCAAAGTGGGGCATTGCAAATCCGGGACGTTGTATATAGGAGAGCGGAGTCAGAGGCAGTCGGGTATTCTGTCAGCCCTGCTCCGTTCTCACACCTGTGACTTACGAGGACAAGATTTCAGAAGTAAAGAGACGTTAGTAGGGTAACACCTTAACCAAACTGTTCTTTCTTTGCAACACTGAAAGCAAATCACAGGAATTGTATTGGCTGCTAGGCATGGCTCATAGATGTGTGGCTTCCTAATGACTGAAGTCTGATGTCATTGTGCCAAACACAGGGGGTTAGATTTCTCTGTGGTGTCCGCCTAAAAATGAATGACCTTCTCTGCATTACATCATCCTTTATTATCGCAGATAGACAAATATGAGGACAAATTCATGAGTTAAGCCTATCAGGGGATGGATTGATGAATGGGTCAAAATATATATATATTTTGACCCATTCATCAATCCATCCCCTGATAGGCTTAACTCATGAATTTGTCCTCATATTTGTCTATCTGCGATGAAAATTCTGTCATCCTTTACTACAGTTAACTGGAGCCATTGACTTCCATAGTATTTGTTTTTCCTACTATGGAAGTCAATGGAAGTCAACATGAGGGCGAGTAAAGGATGACAGAATTTTCATTTTAAAGTAAATTATCCCTTTAAAGTGACAGGCACCTAATAAACCTGCTGCTGTTACCCTCACTAAGGAAAAAAACTCACTGTCCTTGACTGAAAATCTTTTCTAGCCTTAATAAGGATTAATCTATATTTGATTAAGTGTTTCATAGCTTTATATTTCCTACCTCTTAGACCTACCTAAAAATCTTAAAGCGCTGTTTAAATGGGCCATGAAAACAATAACCTTTTGTCCTTTTTGATTGGGCAAGTAAAAATCTGAACTGGTCTGACTAGGCCAATAGAACAAAAAAAATGAGCCCTCAATTGTTGAAAGGCAGGTGAATGTGACATTTATTATATGTGGGTTTATATGAAGATTATTTTAACTTCACTTAAAATAAAAGTCGTTATATTTTTAAAGCCTAAAATAAATGTTAAAATTGATAGCTTTCAATTATACTGTAATGTTGAATGGCTATAATTAATGCTAAAATTTAGAAGAAAAATGAATTTCATTGGGACATCAGTAGCAGAATTGGTATTGGTGATACTGGACTTTCATAAAAATCAAAAAAGATGCCATTAAACAAAATACAGCTCTGGAAAAAATTAATAGACCACTTAACATTGAGAAATCCATGTTAAGTGGTCTCTTAATTTTTTCCAGAGCTATATATCTAAAATATAGGCTACTGTCTTTGGTTTCTACATTAATTTGGAAAACTTATTACAATATATAAATATAATAAAAACTTTAGTGTTAAGTGCGATTAAGCACGACAAATTACAGAAAAACGTGTGGTTTAATTAGTTATTTTTTTATCGATTGGCAACACTATAAGTAATAATAAAATATTTAAATATGGTTTATATATTTTCTGTATTTATCTGTATTTAGAATATTGTATTTATTGTCTATGTATTTAATACATAATACGTATAAAGTATTTTATAGTATATTATAGTATAAAATGGATACAATTATTTACTGAATAATATTGTAATATAAATGTAATCACTAATCAGTATTACCTAGATGATAATGAAGTTGTGGTGTTTTTATTATACCACATTAACACTAACAGTAGCAGTTAAACAGTATATAAACATCTATAAACAGTAGTATTTCTTGTTGATTTATTTAAAAAAAAAAAGTGTTCCCTAAGACATGCATTATAACCTCCTTCTCTCTCCGCTTGTGTTACATTCGTAATTCTTTCTGTATTTTTATCGTCTGACAGACAGAAACTCTGGATGGGGCCTTTCCAGTGCCTGACATCAAACTCCACAGCAACCCCTCTGCATTCAACGTCTACTGTAATGTACGGCACAGTGTGCTGGACTGGCAGCAGAAGGAAGCCGTTTTGGCCCTGGCCTCCCGGAGCTCTGTGCAGAGCGGCGACTCAGACAGCGAGGAAGAAGAGGAGTATCGCGAACCTGCTGTCAAACTGCCGAAGGTCAGTGGATGACATTAATACATATATGAAGCCCAATTATGTGCTTTAGTTCTGTCGTTCATGATTTAGTGTATTTTTTGTTGCATCATTTGTGCATTTTTTCCCCTTATGACAACTGCAGTAATATATTATAAGAATAAACTGCAGTGTTGGAGTTTTCCCCTCTTTTTCCACCTTGCTTTTAAATTGCTTGCAGTGTGTGTGTCCAGTGGCGCAGAACGAGCATTTTCAATTAATTCTTTTGAAAGCTCAACTTCCATAGGAATAAACTAAAAACTCTCACTCTGTTCTACTTGCTTTGCAAATTAGCTACAATTCTGGGTTTTGGCAACTGATTGAATGCTGGGTTCATTATTATTATTAATAATAAAAACACAACAACAAAACAATTCAATGACAAACTTGCTTAAATAGGCGCTCTTACATTTCGCTTTGAAACCAAGTCTTCCGCCATTATATTGTCAGTCAAGAGTGATTTCACAATGGGCAAAGTAAGGTGAAATCTGACTCCTGATGCTGGTCTGTGCTGCGACTCATTCTGCAGACACATTCAGCTTTTATTTGTAGTGTTTATTCTCTAACTGAACCAAATCTTTTTTATTACTATAAAAAATGGGGGGCGGTGCCACGATCGGCAAGTGGTGTAACCGTTGTGGCTGAACACCATGTGGTAACACAGACCATTGCCGCAAGCCTACATGGAGTACATCAGAAATGGCATCAATTTAATGTTGTCTGCATCTGGTATAGACTGAATCACGGTTTATTATAGGCTTCTCGCCACTTGCATCCAGTTTACACATGTTGAAATGGTGCATTCACACCAGAGGCGAATAAAGCGATAAGCGTGAGTGATTTACATTGTTAAGTCAATGCAAAGATGCGATTTGACATTCTGCGGCACAAATAGTGCGAATGAGGCGGCGTGAATGAAGCAAATTCAGCATTTGACGCGCAAAATGCGTGATATTTGCTAAATGCGTGATTTGCGTGAATCACGCACGTTGAAAAATCAGAACTTTCGCGGATATTCGCTCTGCGTTAACCAATCAGGAGCTTGTTCTAGTAGTGACAACAATGAGGAGAAAATCCTATGTGGCTACCCGGAGCTGTGCCATACATCATCTTACTTTATAGAAACAGGAATAAAAAGGATCTTGCTTGGAAGAAAGTGAGTGAGAAGGTCGGACAATCGGGTAAGTTGTAAAAAAAAACGCTCTTTACTCAATTTGAGCTATTGAGACTACAAGCTAGTTAAAACTTGCAAATTGAGCTTATTCGCCGTATTTTAAAACAATCCATGTCAGCCATTTCTCACCGAGATGAGCCGCCTGGCAGAAGCCCCTCCCATGACCCAAATTCGCGTCTATTGTGCAGTGAATGTCACAGGCGAATTAACCGAATTTCACGCGCAAATGAAGCGAGTAAACTCTAAATGTTTAAGCGTCCAACTACGTGCGAATAGTGCAATTTATTTGCTTCATTCACATCTGGTGTAAACACCTTATTAGATGGACAGGTTTTACTTGGCCAGTTAGTTTGAGCAATTTCTACTTACTCATTTGAAATGTTCTTTGCAGTACTCTTTTAAGTAATTTGTTTGTAATTTTAACAATGTAGCACTGAATTGCTTTTAAAGTGTATGGTTTACTTAGAAACATTTAAGTTAACAACACAGTAGATAACTTGTTACACTTTGTAAGACATGTTGTCTTACAAAGTGTAACAAGTTATCTACTGTGTTGTTAACTTAATGTTAAGGTGTTGCATGTTAAGCATGTTAAGGTGTTGTTGTCCGTAAAAAAAAAAACTGTAAAAAAAATTATGAATGAGTTTCTCATGTATGAAAAGTAAATGCACACCTGACGAGCGGCAAAATCGCAAGAAAAGCTTGTTGTGTACTGAAAATTGCTAAAAACAACATTCTATATCTTTTTTATGTTTTAGAATAAATATATCAAAACATCCATAAAATACTTCTCAGATCATTTAAAAAAAATAGTTGCATCAAAATTGTATTTAACAATTGTATCGATTTGAAATATAGAGATGCGTTCTGTTTTAATGTACTCAGGTGTACCTAAAATAAAAAGTTTAATATGCAGGTTTGTGGCTCTTCATTTCTTTTTAATTACCCATTTATGTTCACCGTTCCTTTATACCTATTGTATTTGTATTAAATCTATATTAATTTGAGTTGAATCAAGAATCCAATATCGAATCGAAATCGAAAATCGAATCGAGAATCGAAATCAAATCGATTTGAGGGCTTGTGAATCAAAATCAAATCGAATTGGAACTGAATCTGGATCTGGATCTGAATCAATACCCAGCTCCAGGTTTTAATTCCCTTTCTGGTCTTGGACAGTATAGTGTGCATACACTTGGATATGCTGTCGGACTAAATATAAAATATCTTAAACTGTGTTCCGAAGATGAACGGAGGTCTTACGGGTGTGGAACGACATTAGGGTGAGGAGTTAATGACATCAATTTTATTTTTGGGTGAACTAACCTTTTAAAATCGTTCTCATCTTTTTCTTTGAACGTTACTTATTCCAGCATGCGTGCAGTCAAAGGGTTACCAAGTTTTTACAACAAAACCCGCCAACCAGTAGCCCAAAACAAGCCCAAAATCTTTTCGGGGGGTTCTCCTGAAAAATAAACACGGAATTTGGGGAGTAAAATGTGTGTTATTTTGGCAGGGTTGCCTGCTAAAATTCGCATTCCTGGGTCTATATATCACATAATTGAGGTTGGTTCAACCCGCGGACATGGAAAACAACCCACGGAAAAAATGCAGACTTGGCAACACAGTGTAGTTAAGTTCTGTTGACATTTGACAACTAACGTTATGCGTGGCTTCGTTGCTCTGATTGGTTGTAGGTCTGTCCAATTGATGTCTTTCCTGGTTCGGTTGAAACATGCCCCATAATCACAGCCCAATGGAGCAGAATAAGACTCATATTCTGACTAGAATTTAATATGACCACTTCAACCTAGAAAACACATTACTGATGTGGATCTTGAGACAAAACAATAACTGTGACATGTTTTAAGATATGTAAGATATATCAGCACAACTTTTTTTTTTCAGTTAAAACAGCTCAAACATACATTTTAGTCTAGGTCTAGCTTAAACCTTGTCTGTGAAACTGGGGGCATATGTCACAAAACAGCAAGTTAGTAAACCTAGTAACATGAAGTTACTATTCATGCCTAGTACATGATGGGAATACCAATATCAGAAAGTTTTGTAGGTTTTACCTAATTTTATAACTCAAAATAATCATTTTGTAAGCATAAACAATTCCAAATAAAATATACTTATATGTTCATGCTTTAATTTCTACAAGCTTCAGTAGAGTAATATTAAAGAATGTATTTTTTTTTCTTGCCTGAACTAACTTTTTCAATGTAAAAATTACATTAGTTTTTTTTTTATTTCTGTTGTATTCACTTAAAGGGATAGTTCAACCAAAAATGAAAATTCTGTCATTAATTACTCACCCTCATGTCGTTCAAAACCAGCAAGACTTAGATTCATCTTCGGAACAAAAATTAAGATCTTTTTGATGAAATCTGAGAGATTTTTTGTTCTTGCTGAAGCTCAAATGTGCTGCGCAACACAAGAATGAACCTCAGTGGTTCTTGCAGAAGCTCAAATGTGCTGTATAACATGAGAATGAGCTTCATTTGATCAAAGTGGTAGTTGCATGGATGGACTCTCAATGTCAACCCATCACTGCTCTATCCATCTTCATGTTAAACCCGCCAATAGTGCACCAGGTGGATAAGCCAGTCTGTGAGTTGTTCCCATAAAAGTGTAACAGAAGCAGTAGAAATGAATGTACAGGTGACCAGACTGGGTTGCTGGGTGAAATCAAATCGGCGGCAGATCAGTCTGGGTTTACCCAGTCTACACCTCTTAAGCATACATAAAAATATAAGTGAAATGTTTTTTTTTGTAATTGGCTTTGAACGGTTGCATAATCGTGGCATCCTTAATCATAATCACGATTAGAAATTTGATTAATTGTGCAGCCCTAAAAACAACAGAATCTTTATTTTTTATTTCTTGCTCTTTTCATCAAGATTGTTCAAAGGAAGGCACTGGTGTGTTTTATCATTAATATGACATTTCCCCATTTCCTATCACAGCCGTTTGTGCTGATTAATTGCAATCAATCACCACTTCAAAGATCTCATGCGTAGGCTATAACCTAGAAGGAAATGTGCTTGGGGATGGGAATAGCAAATTGAATTACATTTAAGGAACTTTTCAGATTTTTTTTGTGATTCCATGGACAATTCTTTTCACTTTTTTTTAAAAACTAAAAACATGGTCCTAACGATATAATACACAATGCTGCACTACAAAAGATTGTTTTAAATCATCATGCCACAAAGATCTATGAACATCTGTCTTTGACTACAGATTTAAAAACTAACTAGAATAGCTATCCAGTAATTACACTGATTTTAGTCCCACAAGCCATGCAGTTGGATTTGACAAAATATGAGCTGTTTTAATGAATGGCAAAAACTCAAGGAGCTAGTTTCAGGATCTAGAAAGGAATATTTAGTTTGGACCCAACACTGTTATTCTATTGCGTGACATCTTGATGCTTGTTATTTTAAAATAAAGATGCGTAAATTGATCATAAACACATTTCTGTATTTATTGAAGGACGGGTATTTTATTCATAGAGTTTAGATGGAGAGCTTATTTCATATCTGAACCTTGAGAGACCCTACACTGGATAATTTTTTTATTTCTCTCAGATGTCCTAGGACAAAGCAGAAATTCCTTTTTTAGACGATGACCTTGAAAGACGAACCAGTGCAGGCCTTTTGCTATGATAGGCCAACATAGTGTCTTATATCAAGAAGGAAGCACTTTTAGAAACACACAGTTTCTACAAAGAAACTTCCCAAAGATTCCTGAATTCAAATATTGTGGTAGATGTTCATAGCTACAGTGCGGTGACTGAATATATGTTACAAGGCAAGATTCATATCTTCATCACATTTTTTAGATAAAAGAGGCATAAATATTAAAGGGGGGTGAAACACTCAGTTTCAGTCAATCTCATGTCAATCTTGAGTACCTATAGAGTAGTATTGCATCCTTCATATCTCCGAAAAGTCTTTAGTTTTATTATATTTATAAAAGAAATATGGGCTGTACCGAGTCTTTCCGGAAAAAAACGAACGCCTGGAGGCGTATCGTGTGGGCGGAGCTAAAGAATGACGAATGCGCAAAGCGGTGACGTCCTCAAGCGTGGAGAAACCCTTGCTATCGATCTCAGCTAATATGATCCAGAATCTAATTCGGAGCCTGAAATAGAAACAGCAACAGCAGGACGTCCGTCTCTGTTGTATGTAATGTATTTAGTGGCCTGTCAACATTTGTGTGTCTTTACTCGCAGTTTATGAGGACATGATTCGGTTTATGGACTATTGTATGAGACTAAACCTTAGCAGTAGCAAGCAAAACAGTTTTGCACGTCAGACTAGTGTAACGTTACAGAGAACAACAATGGAGTCCGTTAGCGCATTTGAATGACGAAGCACGCGATCGTGTCGTTTACTGATGTTTACTCGCGCGACGATAGCCAACAGCACAGACATTTGAAGCAGTTTTACTCACCGACTGCTTCCAAAGCAGAACCGAACCTTTATCGCTGGGACCGCTCCGTCAAAAACACACTTCTTGGAGTGTGGAGATCCACTTTGCGATGCGACTGAAGCGATGTTGTGAAGCTTCCCGTCATTTCTGCCTTCAAATCGGTTCAAATGCAGCGCTGCCTTCCCGAAATGCTGTGCTGAAGCGTTGAAGTCGCTTAATGTCAAAGTGGAGGAATGAAGTGGAGCGCGGCGCAGACTATAACCGACATAAGTGTTCACGGACGACTGGATCTGCAGCTTGAGAGCAGTGTTTATGGGCGTGCATTTCCTCTCACGCTCTAGTCACACTCGCGCGCACCCTACCGGGAGAAGAGCCTGTACGGCCCATACAAGGACCTTCCCGTCTATTAGCGTCAAGCTGAGCCATACTCGAAAAAAACTCTCCGAAACTGGAAGGAGTATTTTTAACACAGAAATACTCCATCAAACGTCCAACATTAGTTTTTGAAACTTTATCTATGTTTAGGATGGGAATCCAAGTCTTTAACAGTGTAAAAAGCTCAGTATGCATGAAACAGCTGTTCACCCCCCCTTTAAGCAGCATTTCCACTGCAGAAACTTTCCTCAGGAACTAGGGACTTTGTGTGTGTTTCGACTAGTTGGGTTGAGTACCGAAACCCTAATGTACCCACTGTATATAACCAGTATGCAACCGGACCAAATCAGAACACAGATTTCGGTGTCTCATTTGGACGCCACTTAAATTCACACATGCTTTCGTGCTTTGGCTGTCACCGAGCCAGAGACAGACGCGCTCAGCGCTCATCACATATCCCAACTATTCAGTGTTTTTAACCACATAATGTTTATTTTAGGTTCCAGATATTTAAATGCACATAAGTACTAGCAAAAAACACACTGGTGTCTTAGAAAGCGGCAAAAACAATCCTTTCAGTTATAATTTGACTATGTGTCTTATTTATATTAGATACACAGTATATACAGCTCCTTCTCAAAAAATTAGCATATGTGATAAAAGTTCACTATTTTCCATAATGTAATGATAAAAATTAAACTTTCATATATTTTAGATTCATTGCACACGAACTGAAATATTTCAGGTCTTTTATTGTTTTAATACTGATAATTTTGGCATACAGCTAAAAAAAATTGCACATTTCATCCGACCAATAAAAGAAAAGTGTTTTTAATAAAAAAAAAGTCAACCTTCAAATAATTATGTTCAGTTATGCACTCAATACTTGGTGGGGAATCTTTTTGCAGAAATGACTGCTTCAATGCGGCGTGGCATGGAGGCGATCAGCCTGTGGCACTGCTGAGGTGTTATGGAGGCCCAGGATGCTTCGATAGCAACCTTAAGCTCATCCAGAGTGTTGGGTCTTGCGCCTCAACTTTCTCTTCACGATATCCCACAGATTCTCTATGGGGTTCAGGTCAGGAGAGTTGGAAGGCCAATTGAGCACAGTAATACCCTGGTCAGTAAACCATTTACCAGTGGTTTTGGCACTGTAAGCAGCAGAATGCGGCATCTGTAGCACATTTCCTGCACACCCCTGTGCATGGTTGCTCTGGATGTTTCTACTCCAGACTCAGTCCACTGCTTCTGCAGGACCCCCAAGGTCTGGAATCGGTCCTTCTCTGCAATCTTCCTCAGGATCCGGTCACCTCTTCTCGTTGTGCAGCGTTTTTTGCCACACTTTTTCCTTCCCACAGACTTCCCATTGAGGTTCCTTGATACAGCACTCTGGGAACAGCCTATTCGTTCAGAAATTTCTTTCTGTGTCTTACCCCCTCGCTTGAGGGTGTCAATGATGGCCTTCTAGACAGAAGTCAGGTCGGCAGTCTTACCCATGATTGCGGTTTTGAGTAATGAACCAGGCTGGGAGTTTTAAAAGCCTCAGTAATCTTTTGCAGGTGTTTAGAGTTAATTAGTTGATTCAGATGATTAGGTTAATAGCGTGTTTAGAGAACATTTTCATGATATGCTAATTTTTTGAGATAGGAATTTTGGGCTTTCATGAGCTGTATGTCAAAATCATCAGTATTAAAACAATAAAAGACCTGAAATATTTCAGTTGGTGTGCAATGAATCTAAAATATATGAAAGTTTAATTTTTATCATAACATTATGGAAAATAATGAACTTTTATCACATATTCTAATTTTTTGAGAAGGACCTGTAGTTACAGTGGGGCAAAAAAGTATTTAGTCAGTCACCAATTGTGCAAGTTCTTCCACTTAAAAAGATGAGAGAGGCCTGTAATTTTCATCATAGGCACACTTCAACTATGAGTGACTTCAGAAAAATCCAGAAAATCAAATTGTCTTATTTTTAAAGAATTTATTTGCAAATTATAGTGGAAAATAAGTATTTGGTCACCTACAAAAAAGCACGATTTCTAGTTCTCACAAACCTGTAACTTCTTTAAAGGGATCCCATGGTGTTGAGACTTGTATGGCTTAATATAACATAAATGATGTCTCTTACTGAATTATGTGGTAGAAAACCCATGAAAGATCTACGTTATTTAAAAAATCGATTTTATATTTGGACCATGGGCGGCGCCATTTTGTTTGCGTTCTAGGTTGATGACGTAGAGTGGTTGAACTCCTCAATCAGCTGGCGTTACCCGTAGCTATTTTTACCACAACGCAACTCGAAAATTGTTTCAGAGTTAAACAAAACAAATGAATTGCTTTGTAATTGTACTTAAAACACACTCAAACATACATGTGCACACAAACTCACCTACACAAGTCACAAACAGATCGGCGGGCGCGCACACACACACTGACAGACTGCTCTGTCTCAATCGCATGCATCATCACCAAAACATCCTGCCTCTCTTCCTCACGTTACTTTATCCCATCGTCCTACCTAGATATTTCCCTCTGCTGGTCACATTAGGCATTATAGTTAATCTACTATCAACAGTCTATCTGGGGAACAGGATGTGTTGAACAGGATATACACAGGGAATAGATTGAGGGTTATGTATGCGCGCGCAGTGCGTGCGTGTGTGTGTGTGTGTTCGCGCCGATCTGTTGGGCTGTGTGTGTGTTCGCGCCGATCTGTTGGTGTGTGTGTGTGTTGCTGTGTTCGCGCCGATCTGTTGGGGTGTGTGTGAGTCTGTGTGAGAGAGAGAGTTTGTGTGCACATGTATGTTTGAGTGCGTGAAGTCGGACAGCTGTTTGTAAATCGGCTTTACTCGTTATTGCGGTGGAACGTGAGACTGAATGACTGCACTCGAACATGTCCACTATGGTGTCGGACAACACTACAAATGTCCGTCCCTTCAAATAATGCCCTATTTAAGGGTATAGGGTCGATTTCAGATTCAGCCCCTGTCGTGGAGACTGAGCAGCCCAACATCTCGATTGAGACAGAGCCTGTCGTGTGCGCGCCCGCCGATCTGTTTGTGACTTGTGTAGGTGAGTTTGTGTGCACATGTATGTTTGAGTGTGTTTTAAGTATAATTACAAAGGAATTCATTGGTTTTGTTTAACTCTGAAACAATTTTCGAGTTGCGTTGTGGTAAAAATAGCTACGGGTAATGCCAGCTGATTGAGGAGTTCAACCACTCTACGTCATCAACCTAGAACGCAAACAAAATGGCGCCGCCCATGGTCCAAATATAAAATCGATTTTTAAAATAACGTAGATCTTTCATGGGTTTTCTACTACATAATTCAGTAAGAGACATCATTTATGTTATATTAAGCCATACAAGTCTCAACACCATGGGATCCCTTTAAGAGGCTCCTGTCCTCCACTTGTTACCTGTATTAATAGCACCTGTTTGAACTCGTTATCAGTATAAAAGACACCTGTCCACAACCTCAAACAGTCACACTCCAAACTCCAGTATGGCCCAGACTAAAGGGCTTTCAAAGGACACCAGAAACAAAATTGTAGACCTGCACCAGGCTGGGAAGACTGAATTTGCAATAGGTAAGCAGCTTGGTGTGAAGAAATCAACTGTGGGAGCAATTATTAGAAAATGGAAGACATACAAGACCACTGATGATCTCCCTCGAACTGGGGCTCCATGCAAGATCTCACCCTGTGGGGTCAAAATGATCACAAGAACGGTGAGCAAAAATCCAAGAACCACATGGGGGGACCTAGTGAATGACCTACAGAGAGCTGCGACCAAAGTAACAAACTCCGCCACCAGGGGATCAAATCCTGCAGTGCTAGATGTGTCACCCTGCTTAAGCCAGTACCTGTCTGGGCGCATTTGAACTTTGCTAGAGAGCATTTGGATGATCCAGAAGAGGATTGGAAAATGTCATATGGTCAGATGAAACCAAAATACAACTTAAAAAACAAACAAAACTAAACTTGTCGTGTTTGGAGGAGAAAGAATGCTGAGTTGCACTACACCTACTGTGAAGAATGGGGGTGGAAACATCATGCTTTGGGGCTGTTTTTCTGCAAAGGGACCAGTACGACTGATCCGTGTAAAGGAAAGAATAAATAGGGCCACGTATCGTGAGATTTTAAGTAAAACCTCCTTCTCTCAGCAATGGCATTGAAAATTAAATATGGCTGGGTCTTTCAGCATGACAATGACCCCAAACACACCGCCTGGGCAACGAAGTAGTGGCTTCGTAAGAAGCATTTCATGGTCCTGGAGTGGCTTAGCCAGTTTCCAGATCTCAATCCCATAGAAAATCTTTGGAGGGTGTTGAAAATCCTTGTTGCCCAGCGACAGCCCCAAAACATCACTGCTCTAGAGGAGATCTGCAAGGAGGAATGGGACAAACTACCAGCAACAGTGTGTACAAATCTTGTGGCGATTTATAACAAAGTATTGAGATTAACTTTTGTTATTGACCAAAAACGAATTTTCCATCATAATTTGCAAATAAATTCTTTAAAAAGCAGACAGGATTTTCTGGATTTTTCTCATTCTGTCTCTCCTAGTTGAAGTTTACTTATAATGAAAATTACAAGCCTTTCTCATATTTTTAAGTGGGGGTACTTGTACAATTGGTGGCTGACTAAATACTTTTTTTGCCCCACTATAACTATATAGTTTACTCTATTATTCTCTTCTCTATTATTCTCCTATATAGTTCACTAGTCACGTGAATGTTTTCTTGGCACACTTTAGGCCCCTTAGTGCCAATTGGGCATCGTTTAAATGCCACAGCCTACCTGAGCATTGTTTCTGACCATTTCCATCCCTTTATGACCATCATGTACCCATCCTCTGATGGCTACTTCCAGCAGGGTAATGCACCATGTCACAGCTTGAATCATTTCAAATTGGTTTCTTGAACATGACAATGAGTTCACTGTACTAAAATGCCCCCCCACAGTCACCTGATCTCAACCCAATAGAGCATCTTTGGGATGTGGTGGAACGGGAGCTTCGTGCCCTGGATGTGCATCCCACAAATCTCCATCAACTGCAAGATGCTATCCTATCAATATGGGCCAACATTTCTAAAGAATGCTTTCAGCACCTTGTTGAATCAATGCCACATAGAATTAAGGCAGTTCTGAAGGCGAAAGGGGGTCAAACACAGTATTAGTATCGTGTTCCTAATAATCCTTTTGATGTGTATGTGATGTAAATCTGACAGATCCGATTCTCTGAATTAAGGCGCAAACTAGCATGGCGGTACCCATCACGCATTATATGTCAGCCAACATGATAATTATAAACCTATTTAAACAACAACTAATTTACTTACACAAATAAAACGATATATCTGTCAAGCATGACGGGTCGCCAGGGAAACAATTAGCCGATGCATTTAGCCAGATAATTTGGTCATATTTCTTCAAAATAATGCTGAACCTTGAAACTGGTTTGTAGCATACCAAGAATACCGACTACATTGCTGTTATTAGTACTGTAAATGTTATTTAGTTTTAAATTAGGCCTTTTGTAGTTGGGTTATGTGGCTTAGGTTTAACTGAATTTAAGTAAATTGTGTTTTGTATCTATTTATATTTAATAATTAAGTATACTTTTAATAAATTGTTCAATTTAAAGAAAAAAAATATTCTCAATAAAAAGCCATACTTTAATGTCATCCACAGTCGTTTTGTTGCTTTTTTTGTATCAGTTTAGGCACTGGTATCGTAAAAAACCCAAACAATATCCAACCCTAGGGACCAAAGTAAATGAAGTTCCAGGTAAAAAATATCCCTTTCAAAATGTCCCTGCTCGCAAGGTAGTACTTTTTCAAAGGTCAGGAACTTTTGAGGTGGGACTTAAATGCTGAACATGCTAATTGGCTAGTTCATGCAGCATTTTATTTCACCCACCATTTTTAAAAGTTTGTTGTGGCGCATGCAGTAATAGTTGTTTGCTATCCGAATCAACAATGGAGTTTAAAAAATACGTCTGATGGGCCGTCGACGAGGTTTCGGGCTTTATTAATGTTATATGCATTGGGTGAAATCCAGTGGGAACTGGGAAGTCGTGTGCAGTTCTACATCACTGGACTAATCTTCACGGTACTTTAGACGCAGGCAGCAATAGTTCTGGGGGGAAAAATGTTCCTTGGACAAATTTCAGTGTAAACAGGGCTTTAGTCAAACTTGCTTACATCCTCATGTAATCCAAATGTTCTACATGTTGGCTCTCCCATAAACCCGCAGGTGAAATGGCAATACTATATTTACAATTAACACATGGACACCCAGTTGTTTATCTATTTTTGTCAAAGTAAACCACATATGCTCTTCACTGCATATATGCATATATAAAAATCTGTATTTTATATAATATTTAATAAATTTGTTAATTTGAAAAATCTTATGAAAAAATGGATTAATGCTTCTTGATTCTTTCATTTTCTTGATATAGGATTTTTCATAAATAATAAAAAAGCTAAAAATATGAACAAAGTTTTACTGTAACCAACAGTGCACTCAGTAATCAGATAAGTTTGTGTTCACTGGCAATAATATTTTTTCGAATCGTTTTTCGTACACTCCTTGGGGAGATCGATGAATGTTATATATCACAGCCATGTTCTTCTGCTCCTCAGATCATTGGTATCGGGCTGTGTGGAGTGTTTGAGCTCATCAAGGAGACTCGTTTCTCGCACCCGTCACTGTGCTTACGGAGCCTTCAGGCCCTTCTTGATATGCTCCAGGGGCAACAGCCGGAGAGCTTTCAGACCGAACCTCCAGATGTGCTGGGTAAGATGCTTTCTCTTTATCATTTAAAATGGTAACTTATATAAGTGAATCCTTATATTTCAATCATGACACCACTGTTGGACCTGCAGAGTCTCTCTTCCACCTTCTGCTGGAGACAACAGTACGGAGCACAGGGATGAACGATCCTACCGGTCAGACCCTCACTGCGCTATCCTGTGCCTGCCTCTTCAGCCTTGTTGTGGCCTGGGGAGACACTGGCAAAACCCTCCAGGCTGTGTCTGCCATCCTCACCAACAATGGCAGTCATGCATGCCAAACCATCCAGGTGAGTCAAAGTTTTGAGATTGCATTGAGCACAAAATCAGCATATTAGAATCATGAAGTGATTAGAATGATGATACATTTTTTCAGAACCGGCCAGATACCAGAAATTCTGCGTTTCGGCCATTACCGATCCGTGCCAGTGCAGTTTTGTTGAAAAATTCAGTGTATAAGTTCTATACCTCTGTATGATAATCACTCTTTTGTGTGTTAAATGCAATCTTCCAAATACAGACAACTTCATCATAAAGAAAAACAACAATGGAAAAATATATATAATCACAATCTGTAACAAAAATACTACTGTAAACCAGATGGTGGATAAATTATAGATTAATAGATAATCCAGCAGCAAAAGTTACTATAGAAAAATCATCAGTGCATAATAATTGTATAAAATCTAAACATTTAGTGAAAAAAAAAAAAAACATTTAGTGGGGAACAAAAAAAAAGTGTAAATTGTTATAATATATTCATGAAAAACAAGTGAATATATTTGTAGAAGTAGGGCCTATAATACATTAAAATACATTTATTTTGAATGTATAGTGGAGCTTTTTAATGAGACAGCAACATATTATAGATAGGGCAAAATGAGAGAGGCTATAAATATCTTTTCATAATCTTATTTTTTTTATAGTGCAAAAGTATTATAATACGAAAGGCTCTTGAATAACATTTTGTTCACATAAATACTGGAAATCATAGAAATAAAGTCTCATCAGTTTTGTTTAAAATATTTACTGCCATAGTACCCACCCATACTATGGATGTCAGTTGGGTCCATTAACTGTTTGGTTACCTATATTCTTAGAAATCTCTTTTGTGTTCAGCAGAAGAAAGAAACTTATGCCGGTTCGGGACAACTTGAGGGTGAATAAATGACAGAATATTCAGTTTTGGTGGAACTATCCTTTTAAGGATTCAAACTTATGAAGAGTACTTGAAGTTTATTTTTAACAATATCACTGATGAGTTCAGTCAGGTTTTTTTATTTTGTATGTTTTATTTTTTTTTAAACAGTTTAGTGGATTTCTTGCTTAGTTAGTGAGGCTGATTTTAGACTGCATAAAAAGCTGCTGTTCATCTGAGGTCAGGATGACAGCACATTACGGCTCATCTCTCAGCATGCGATAGCCATAACTGCATCTGCATGTCGAGGTCAACAATTGAATTGCCTGAAAATGTCAAATCCCTCCGATTCCCCGTCTTTATTATATTACTCTGCCAGTGCAGAGTCCCTCAGCCAATTACTCCTCAGTTTTCGGTCGTCTGCATGGTCTGTCATTTTTTGCTTTCTTAAATGTCTCAATGCTCTCTGACTATCACACACTGATTGAGACATCAGAGAAACTCAGAGTTCATTTGTTGTTGCCAAGGTAACTACAAACTAATTGGAGCATGAGTAACTAGCATAGCTTGTGTAAAGTGCAATATCTGATCCGTCGCTCTGTCAGTTTACAATGCACAAGTCCAACTTGAAGTGATTCAGAATTAAACTGAAAAACAAACAAAGGCTGTTGTGTATATTCTGATCAAGTACTTTGTAGAGCTGGACTGTCTTTTTTCGGCCATTACCGATCCGTGCCAGTGCAGTTTTGTTGAAAAATTCAGTGTATAAGTTCTATACCTCTGTATGATAATCACTCTTTTGTGTGTTAAATGCAATCTTCCAAATACAGACAACTTCATCATAAAGAAAAACAACAATGGAAAAATATATATAATCACAATCTGTAACAAAAATACTACTGTAAACCAGATGGTGGATAAATTACAATTTCTGATCCGTCGCTCTGTCAGTTTACAATGCACAAGTCCAACTTGAAGTGATTCAGAATTAAACTGAAAAACAAACAAAGGCTGTTGTGTATATTCTGATCAAGTACTTTGTAGAGCTGGACTGTCTTTTTTCGGCCATTAATAATAATAATAATAATTCATTACATTTATATAGCGCTTTTCTAGGCACTCAAAGCGCTTTACATAGAAGGGGGAATCTCCTCAACCACCACCAATGTGCAGCATCCACTTGGATGATGCGACGGCAGCCATATTGCGCCAGAACGCTCACCACACACCAGCTGATTGGTGGAGAGGAGACCGAGTGATTAAGCCAATCAGGATAGGGGGAAGATTAGGAGGCCATGATGGACAGGGGCCAGTGGGCAAATTTGGCCAGGATGCCGAGGTTACACCCCTACACTTTATCGAAGAACATCCTGGGATTTTTAATGACCACAGAGAGTCAGGACATCGATCCTCGATCATTACCGATCCGTGCCAGTGCAGTTTTGTTGAAAAATTCAGTGTATAAGTTCTATACCTCTGTATGATAATCACTCTTGTGTATATTCTGATCAAGTACTTTGTAGAGCTGGACTGTCTTTTGATATGTGGTATATGTCTCTCTCTCTCTATACAGTGCATCCGGAAAGTGTTCACAGCACTTCACTTTTTCCACATTATGTTATGTAACAGCCTTATTCCAAAATAGATTAAATTAATTATTTTCCTCAAAGTTCTAAAAACAATACCCCATAATGACAACGTGAAGGAAGTTTGTTTGAAATCTTTGCAAATGTATAAAAAATAAATAAATACAAATATGTACATAAATACCTCTCAAGGAGGGTGCACAGCCATTTTCAGATCTCTCTAGAGATTTTCAATTGGGTTCAAGTCTGGGCCTTGGCTGGGCCACTTAAGGACATTCACAGAGTTGTCCCGTAGCAACTTTATTTTGGCTTTGGGCTTAGGGCCTTCATTGTCCTGTTGGAAGATGAACCTTTGTCCTAGTCTGAGGTCCAGAGCACACTGGAGCAGGTTTTCATCAAGGATGTGTCTGTACATTGCTGCATTCATCTTTCACTTGATCCTGACTAGTCTCCCAGTTACTGCCACAGAAATACATCCCCACAGCATTATGCTGCCACCACCATGCTTCACTGTAAGGATGGTATTGGCCAAGTGATGAGCGGTGCCTGGTTTCCTCCAGACATGACGCTTGCCATTCAGGCCAAAGAGATCAATCTGTGTTTCATCAGAGCAGATAATTTTGTTTCTCATGGTCTGAGAGTCCTTCAGGTGCCTTTTGGCAAACTCCAGATGGCGTGTCATGTGCTGTCTGTCTGCTCTACCATACAGGCCTGATTGGTGAAGTGCTGCAGAGATAGTTGTTCTTTTGGAAGATTCTTTTCTCTTCACAGAGTAACGCTGGAGCTCTGTCAGAGTGACCATCAGGTTCTTGGTCACCTCCCTGACTAAGGTCCTTCTCCCCCCAGATAGCCAGCTCTAGGAAGCGTCCTGGTGGTTCTAAACTAATGGAGGCCACTGTGCTCATTGGGACCTTAAATGCTGCAGAAATGTTTCTGTACCCTTACACAGATCTGTGCCTCAATGCAATCCTGTCTCGGAGGCCTACAGACATTTCCTTGGACTTAATGGCTGGTTTTGTGCTCTGACATGCTTTTAACTGTGGGGACCTGTCTATTATATAGACAGGTGTGTGCCTTTTCAAATCATTTTCAATAAATGTGCAAAGATTTCAAATAAACTACTTTCACGTTTTCATTATGGGGTATTGTTTGTATAATTTTGAGTAAAATAATGCTTTTAATTGGAATAAGGCTGTAACAACAAATTGTAGAAAAAGTGAAGCGCTATGAATACTTTCCGTATGCACTGTATGTATTTGGTTTCAAATGGCTTAAACATTATATTAATTTATTTTAATTATTTATACATATTTATATATTAAAGCCCATCCTTGCAACCAATCAGCCATTGTTACAAAGTAGATTAAATATACAAGAAAAATATATTTTAAAATGACACTATTTTTCTTTAATGGAATTAGAAACTGGGATTTCCATGAATAGATAATTGAATGTGGGATTGGAATGGATTTACAAACTTGGATAGTTTTGAAAAGAATTATTGAAATAATATATGTATTTTTAAGGTAGTTTGGAATACCCTGAGTCTTTGGTAAAAAACAGAGACGTGCACTTTATTTTCTGAAGAGCTAGTGCAATAAAACCAAATGTCATTATTGACTGTAGAGTCATCTAACATTGATGTTTTAGTATATCAATAAACCTCTCTGTCATATATAGCATCATTCATCAAAGTACCTCCTTACTGCCATCAGCTGAACTCTGAGACGGGGGTGAAGACGGACACAGCGGTTTATGTTAAATAAAGATCAACATAAATATTTAACAGAAAATAAAGTGTCCTGGGGATATGATGTGAGAGCTGAAGGGGGGTGTCCTTGTGAATGGACTGGTAAAGGTCAAGTGGTGCTGAGAGGTTTGTTAGGGGTGTAACTTCACATAATCATATGAACATCCAGTGAGCAACTACACCGTTTTAAGTCTCACAAGTACAACCGCAACATTGACGGTTCTCTTTCATTTCGAAACAAAGCTTCTCTGAGTGAGTCATGTCAGTCTGTTTCAGCCAGTAAATGAGTCATTAGACTGATTTAAACCAAGGATCTTTCTTTTCACTCTGGCTGTTGGATTTTTCTTTGTAATGCCAAAATTTTAATTGACTCCTTCACAATTTTTTTTATAATTATTTTTTACCTACCTTTGTATTCTTTCATTCAAACAAATAAGACACCAAACATTTAGATATTATATATATGATTTTTAAATCTTAGATATGATTTTCACAATTCTTGTTTCTAAATTTAATACCACAGAAAAAAACTAACTAGCCTATCTAATATACATTTTAAAGCATTATTAAAGACAAATAAACAGGTAGTTCTAACAGTAGGATTTAAGAGGTCTTCACTCTATAATTTAAATCTAGAATCTTCTTTATCAAAGCTATACAAAAAATTTCACTCAGAATTGAATCTCTCTTTCCTCTCTTCTTTTTCTTGTCAACCGTTGTGAATTTCTTTCATCAAAGAGAACAAATCGAACAATGCTGGTCACTAGTGGTGGGGGTAAAGCGAGTTATATAATCAGATTATTTTACTTTTTTAAGTAACAAGTAACTAGTAAAGTCATTCATTACTTTTAAATTGACAACAATGTCTGAGTTACTTTTTCAAATAAGTAACAAGTAATTTTGTTATTATTTTGTCTATTCCATGTTGAGTGAAATCGGCAGTTAGGAGCAGAGGCATGTTAATATGATAGTCATTATTCTATTGTCTTTCATTCCCATGAGACAAAAATATATTTTCTGTCTTTTCTCAGTCTATAAGGCACCAAATTCAAAAATAATTTTATTATAGTTTAAATACAAAGCTTAAAGGGTTACCTCCATTCATCTTCGGAACACAGTTTAAGATATTTTATATTTAGTCCAAGACCGTATGAAAGTGTATTTGTTTTCGGGTTTGTTTTCAATCCTCAAATAAAGATTCAAACGGTCATGAGTCAGCGTATTGATTCATGATTCGGATCGTGTGTCAAACTGCTGAAATCACGTTACATTGGCGATCCGAGTCATGAATCAATACGCTGATTCATGACTGTTTGAATCTTTATTTGAGGATTGAAAACAAACAATGCTAAGAAGACAATGCTGAATAAAGTTGTAGTTTTTGTGTAAAATGTATTTTCGATGCTTCAAGAGATTCGAATTAACTAACTGATGTCACATATGGACTACTTTGATGTTTTTATTCCTTTTCTTGACATGGACAGTATAGTGTGCATAAACTTTCATACACTCTTGGACTAAATATAAAATATCTTAAACTGTGTTCCGAAGATGAACAAAGGTCTCACAGGTGTGGAACAACATTAGGGTGAGTCATTAATGACATACATTTCATTTTTGGGTGAACTAACCTTTTAATGCTAAATCATTGAAGTAACCCTTAAAGATTTGTAAAGATGTGTATTGAACTATATTTTCAAGAAATATCTGACCCACAATATTTGTGCAACAAAAGGTTCCAACCATCCTGAACGCACTACAAAGGAGTGTGCAGGCGGTGCTGGTGGGAAAGATCCAGATCCAGGACTGGTTCGGAAACGGCATTAAGCGGGCCGCTCTGATGAACAAATGGGTTCTGAAGGAGGTGAACATTGATGAAGATGAACGCTGTCTTCTTCAAACAGATGGTTCCTTCCTCTACCTGCTCTGCAAGGATGGTCTCTACAAAGTAGGCTCAGGGTACAGCGGCACCGTGCGGGTGAGGACATCTTATATTTATCTGATCGTCCATTGGAAATGAAAGAAGTTAATTTTACCAAGCTAATTTTCAGACTAAATTAAGTAGTTCTGTAATTAATTTAGTAATGATTTGTAATTCATTAGGAATTGCCAGTGATGCACAAAAATTTCTGAAAAATTCTTTTTTGACCAAAATAATGATGTTTAAATAGTTAATTGGTGTTTTGACTGACAAGGTGCGTCCCAATTTCTGTACTTATGCACTATTCTATGCCGTTTTGTATTTTATTATTATATTTTATATTATAAATTTCCAGAACTTTGTTTACAGAGTTGTAAGGGCAATTATCCACTTCCTCAAATAAGGATTCATACTGTAATGCTAATCTGAACAAATTATAGAGAATACATAAATGCGAGCCCAACACCGGTTTCTGTTTCAGTTTCGCTTTACTCTTCATTTAAGAGGGATTTGCTGTGGATGCCAAAAGACTGAGCACGTAATACACGTGCGCATGATGTCACTGCATTCACAAATTCGCATTTTTGTATTTTACATGGCGACTATTTTTCAGAAACGGGCACTTTGAAACCCTCTTTAAATGTTTGCATTTTCATGCCCCTAAAGTGTTTTAGTTGTTGTATTTACAGGTCCTTCTCAAAAAAAATTGCATGTGTGATAGTTCATTATTTTCCATAATGTAATGATAAAAATTAAACTTTCATATATTTTAGATTCATTGCACACCAACTGAAATATTTCATGTGTTTTATTGTTTTAATATTGATGATTTTAGCATACAGCACATGCAAACCCAAAATTCCTATTTAAAAAAATTAGCATGTCATGAAAAGGTTCTCTAAACGAGCTATTAACCTAATCATCTGAATCAACTAATTAACTCTAAACACCTGCAAAAGATTCCTGAGGCTTTTAAATCTCCCAGCCTGGTTCATTATTCAAAACCGCAATCATGGGTAAGACTGCCGACCCGACCCTGTCCAGAAAGCCATCATTAACACCCTCAAGCGAGAGGGTAAGGCACAGAAAGAAATTTCTGAACGAATAGGCTGTTCCCAGAGTGCTGTATCAAGGCACCTCAATGGGAAGTCTGTGGGAAGGAAAAAGTGTGGCAAAAAACGCTGCACAACAAGAAGAGGTGACCGGACCCTGAGGAAGATTGTGGAGAAGGACTGATTCTAGACCTTGGGGGACCTGCGGAAGCAGTGGACTGAGTCTGGAGTAGAAACATCCAGAGCCACCGTGCACAGGCATGTGCCGCATTCCCCAGGTCAAGCAACTTTGGGCTACAGAGAAGCAGCACTGGACTGTTGCTCAGTGGTCCAAAGTAAGTTTTTTTGGATGAAAGCAAATTTTGCATGTCATTCGGAAATCAAGGTGCCAGAGTCTGGAGGAAGACTGGGGAGAAGGAAATGCCAAAATGCCTGAAGTCCAGTGTCAAGTACCCACAGTCCGTGATGGTCTGGGGTGCCATGTCAGCTGCTGGTGTTGGTCCACTGTGTTTTATCAAGGGCAGGGTCAATGCAGCTAGCTATCAGGAGATTTTGGAGCACTTCATGCTTCCATCTGCTGAAAAGCTTTATGGAGATGATTTCGTTTTTCAGCACGACCTGGCACCTGCTCACAGTGCCAAAACCACTGGTAAATGGTTTACTGACCATGGTATTACTGTGCTCAATTGGCCTTCCAACTCTCCTGACCTGAACCCCATAGAGAATCTGTGGGATATCGTGAAGAGAAAGTTGAGAGGGGCAAGACCCAACACTCTGGATGAGCTTAAGGCCGCTATCGAAGCATCCTGGGCCTCCATAACACCTCAGCAGTGCCACAGGCTGATCGCCTCCATGCCACGCCGCATTGAAGCAGTCATTTCTGCAAAAGGATTGAAGGTTGACTTTTTTTGTATTAAAAACATTTTTCTTTTATTGTTCGGATTAAATATGCTAATTTTTTGAGATGGGTTTTCATTAGCTGTATGACAAAATCATCAGTATTAAAACAATAAAAGACCTGAAATATTTCAGTTGGTGTGCAATGCATCTAAAATATATGAAAGTTTAATTTTTTTCATTACATTATGGAAAATAATGAACTTTTATCACATATTCAAATTTTTTGAGAAGGACATGTAGATCCCCTTTAAGTCTGTCATGAAAATGAGTTTTTATTATAGCCGCCATTTAAATTTTTATATTTCAACAATGAAATTGGACTAGAAACAAAAAGTTGATATAAAAACTGCTATAAAAACTCTTTTTATTTGAGTGTTAATTATTAAATAAATTAAATAAATTCATTGATTATTAAATAAGCTTTTTCTGTTTCAAGTGAAAATGTCAGTTCTTCGTGTTTGGGTCAAAACATTATTTATGTTCATCACTAGTAATTAGTTAGCATTAAGTTACTATGTGTTGTTAGTGTTAATTTATTTTCTATTGATATAGATCAGAGGAATTAGACCATTTTTCCTCCAGACTCTGACAGTTCTGAGAGTTGTGAAGTCATGGATCTGTATTTGTGCTGACCCAACAAGTTGTTTATCAATGTGTTTGTGCGGCTGCTAATAAGAACCTATCGATTGCAGGGCCATGTGTACAACTCCACATCTCGTATCAGGAACCGTGAAGAGAAAAGGTCATGGCTGGGATTCGCGCAGGTATTGAACTCTTGTTTTACCTGATTGTCTGTCTGCTTATGCAATGTCAACGTAATCAATGTAGACCACTTGATACAGGTTTGAAAGATTGATCATATCTTATAAATAAAACATTACTCCTATGACGCTTTCAACCTTGAACCTCTGTGCATGTCTTTCATTGAATGGCCTTACCAAGTTTCGTGTGGCGATTTGCTTTACAGGGTTGTTTGCTCTATCGAGACATGAACAGTCACAGCATGGCGGCCATTAAGATCAACCCAGAGACTCTGGAGCAGGAGGGCACCATCACAATGCCGGGTACAAACACCCCTCTTATATATAAATGGCTTGATGGGCACACTCTTCTTCCCTGTGTTGACAGATTTCTTATTAAAACCGGACGTATCCAAGGGCTTGTCCTGTTTTCTTGAATAGCCTTCTATAAAGTTATATGACTCCTATATAGCACTTGATATATTATGTGGATATTCAGTAATTTATTTAAATATATCTTATAAAGATCGGAAATGACAAGCCTCTCTGAAACAAAATGTTATTTAGACTGTATTTTGAAACTTGTTATATTTCTTTTTTTTCACTCTCTTTCTCAGGTCTGCAAGCAGATGGACAGAACATCGTATTCACGGATGGAGAATTTATCAACCAGATTGCAGCCTGCAAAGATGTACGTCATTTTATTCATTAGATGTTGCTCTGTTCCAATATCCAGTGAGCTCTATTCATAGGTAGCATTTAAGGCATCACAGTTGTGCAGGATATTCCAAAAGGTAGGCTGCAATATGCCAAATGATAAGGCAGCATTGTATTTATGCTTCAGGGTGAAGGTATTTCATTGGAAGGATGACAGTTATGTAGATATATTTTTTGTTACAAAAGTTTTCTACTTAAAATTACTTGCTTTAAGTCTACATGCCTTTTCATTCATCAAAGAATCTTGAAAAATTGTTCTTGGATGTTTTCCACAAAACTATAAAGCAGCACAACTGTTTTCAACATTGATAATAATAATAACAAGACATGTTTATTGAGCAAACAATCAGCATATTTCTGAAGGATCATGTGATGACACTGAAGTCTGGAGTAATGATGCTGAAAAAGTATTTTTTTTTGCCATTGCACGAATTAATTACTTTTTAATATGTAATATGTACAGTTAGGGCTGTAAATCGATTGAAATATTTATTTGCCATTAATCACATTATGAGTTATCTCGCGATTAATCACAACTTAATCACACATTTTTAACAGTTGCAAATGTTTCTTAAATTAAGTTTAAATAAAGTGTTTAATACTCTAATCAACATGGACAAATATGCATGTTTTATGCAAATGTACGTTTATTATTAGTGAAACCATACTTATTCAATAATAATCAGTAATACAGCATGAAGACTAGACATGTATCAAAGGTCATAGATGTTTATCAAACATGTCTCTTAAGCCTAAGCTTAACAATTCAGAATAAGTTGTGATTTCTATCATTTTAAGAATATAAATAAAGGGAGTTTTTACACTGGCAGTTTAGTTCAGAACAGGGCACAGTTCGTATGAAAAATTGGTTATGTGAAAGCGGTCATGCTGACCTGTGAGCGCACCAGTACCACACCATACCTGGAGAAGGTCCATATTTCACGAGTAGTAATATAGTGTGGCCCCTTTAAGAGATGTGCATTCCCCATTAAACTGCCGGTATTTTGTAGTCTGGATGCCAGCCGAACTCAGCCCCACCCACAACATTTGAGCTCAGGCGGTTCGGTCTGGACTTGATCTTGATAGAGGAGTAATTATGCCTGAACAGAAACTGTTCGGGCCAATAAAATTATCAGGGCGGGCTTTAGGCGATGATGGACAGATGATAAACAGATGATTAACAGTAACGTAATCATGCACGTCATCAAAGGCCCTTGGATTATATTTGTTCAAATCCTAAACGGAGAGCTTGTTTGGATATGCATTCACCTTCACTATTTCTCTCTGAAATGATGATCATGTTAGTAAGTAATTTTGTATCCTTAAATAATTTTCTTTTTTTAACAACACCAGCAAAGATTGTCTATTCCAGTGTGTGTGCAGACAGGGTTGCCAAGATTTTACAACAAAACGCGCCAACTACTAGCCCTAAACAATAGCTTCTCAGGGGGTTCTCCGGAAAAAATGGCATTTGGGTAGTAAAATGTGTTATTTTGGCAAGGTTGCCTGCTAAAATTTGCATTAATGGGTCTATATATCACATAATAGTCGCTTCAACAAGCGGACTTGGCAACACAGTGCAGCTGAGCTCTGTTGACATTTGACAACTAACGTTATGCATCGTTTCGTTGCTCTGATTGGTTAGGTCTATATAATTTATGTCTTTCCTGATTCGGTTGAAACACGCCCCATAATCACAGCCCAGTGGTGCACTATCAGACTTATAATCTGACTAGAATTGAGTATGACCACGTCAGACTAGGTATTGTGTGTGTGTGTGTGTGTGTGTGTGTGTGTGTGTGTGTGTGTGTGTGTGTGTGTGTGTGTGTGTGTGTGTGCCTACCTGTGCCTCGATTCACGTAAAAAAACACGTGAGAAACCCTGACTTGGGATCGCTCTTGTTCAGAAAAGTAACCTGCGTAAGTGTTTTAGCTGATTGTAGTTCAGTAAAACACATGTACTGTAAGTGGTGTGATGGTGTTAATGATTTACCTCAGACATGAGCGAGAGTCAACTTGCAGTGCATCGCGCAGACTGCAGCGAATGTGCTCAGTGTAAAAACACACTTTTTTCCGACCTGGAGTCTAATAAAATTTAAACAGAAAATATGGTAGCTTGCAGAAAATAACTGCACTATTGTAATATAATATTAATGTTAACCCTTTTGTTTCCCTATTTATGTTTGCTGCTGCATCCTTTACATCTATGGTTTATCTCAATTTCTTCAGCTACGGGCTACGCCACGTATCAAACAGAAAATGTGCGCTGCGTTAATCGCATGTTAATAAATTTAGAGCCGTTAAAATGAATTTGCGCTAACGCATTAATTCTGACAGCCCTAATTACAATAGAAAACAGTTACTTTATGTTGTAATACTATTTCAAAATTTGTTCACAATTAATGAATGCAGCTTTAATGAGCATAAGAAACTTAAATCGTACCGATCCAAAACTTTTGAAAGGTAGTATGTATTTAACAATATTTACGTTTTTCTTTTTTACCTCTAATTAGAATATCCTGCCATTAGCTTTGCAGCATGCTGATGGTAAACTCTGGAATCAATCGTATTTACGTTTTCTAGTTAAAACGATATTTTCAGGAGCTTTTATTGGTTGAGTTTTCAGTGATTTGCCCAAATGCTATGTTGCAAAACTGATATAACCAACCAAGACATGCTCAAATCGGTTGTTAGACAGCAGTGAGTGTGGAATAGATGGATAATAGTGCGAGAACCCCAAGAAATGTTTGATCCAAAGTGAACAGCCTGTTTTCTCCGTGCTGCGGTCCTCATCGGGCGATAACAGATTTCCCTGCTCGTCATAAAAACATGATCTCTGCCTTTTTCTCAAGTGGTGTGATTGTGGCTGTCAGCAGCACCTGATCTCCTTTGTTTCAGCCAATTTCAGCCAATTTCAGCTCTGCTGTGCACACACTATGTGTGTTTTGAGTGTGTGTGTTGTCTGCATTGAGTGTGTGCGCATAATAGCCGTGCAGGCAGGGGAGGGGCTGCAGCACTGGACGTGGGCATATCACTGGCTGATCATGAGTGGGCAGCAGTTATGGGGAGGGGGATGTGATATTCATATCTGCCTTTGAAGATCTCTTTTAGCATACATGAATGAAGCGAGGGAGTGCATGGAGTTAAGAAGGGAATTTGTGAGGGTTCACATGTTTTGGAGGGAGGAAAAGGCATGTGCATTTCTTAGAGCTGTCATTTTTGCCAGGAGCATCGTTTTTTCAAAGCTCACTAGTATACTTGTTAACAGTGGCAAATCAAAGGACTCCAGTGTGTTGTCTTACTATTTTTTTATCTTATGCTTTTGCGCATGCCACAGTCTCACCATAGTGTACACACCCTGAACTTAAGTGCGTGTGTTTCTGGATGAAACTGGCCCAGTATGTGAGGGACCGGGTGCTACTTTGCATCTCCCATGCGCATGTTAACATAGTTAAATTCTCCATCTGACCTTCTGTGCTTCTTTAGATGAGAGACTAAAGCCTCTAATGTCGTCAAAGCCTCTGAGGTTGACTATTTTAGCGAGCTTTGGAGCAAGCCCAGTCATCAGAACAAAAGTTTAACTGTTCAGTATTACGACGGTCACACTAGGCTTTAAGCGTGCAGAATTGATTTGTGCGTTGAAAAGAATCACATTATCTAGAGTTGATTTTCTTCTGTTTGTAATTAAATAAATAATACAAATTCTATTAAAACGCATTTAAAAAATATTTGTATAAAAACATAAATCATTCAAAAATGGGAAAATTACAGCAATGCTGAAAAGCAGCAGCTTTAAAAAGAAAGACTTGTCATCTGCTCACACAATCCCATAAGTCGTTCTTTCATCTTTTAGATACAAATAAAGATGTTTTTAATGAAACTTCATACATTTATTTTATGTAACCAGTAGGGTGGATTATTGTAATGGACTCCTCACTGGCCTTCCCAAAAAGACCATAAGACAGCTGCAGCTCATTCAGAACGCTGCTGCCAGGATTCTGAGAAGAACCAGAAAATGTAACATATCACGCTAGTGTTCAGGTCTTCACACTGGCATGCAGTTACATTTAGAATCAATTTTAAAGTATTATTACCGGTATATAAATCACTCAATGGCCTAGGACCTCAATACAACTCTAAATAAACCTAACAGACCATGCAGATCATTAGGATCACATTCGCTAGAAATACCAAGGGTTTACTCAAAGTAAGAAGCGTCTGCTTTTAGCTATTATGCCAGCCACAGCTGGAACCAGCTTCCTGAACAGATTAGATGTGCTCCAACAGTAGCCACATTCAAATCCAGACTTAAAACACATCTGTTTAGCTGTGCATTTACTGAATGAGCACTGTGCCACTGTACGTCCGACTGATTACACTCAATTTAAATGTATAAATTCTTAGTTTATATATGTAATAATTTTTAAATAAAATAATAAAACTGTTTTAATTATACTTGCCTTTTAATTTTATTTAAAGACACTATAATATTTTATTAAGGATTTTATTTATTTTTGGTAGGAAGATTTTATCATTTTGGGTGGAAGAGGTTGAATGAAGGGGTGAGCAATAAGGGTTCGCATTCAGAAGCGAGTGAAGAGACACCATACCTGCATGTTGGTGTAAATACACATCCGTGTAGCTATGGGTGTGTAATTGTGTGGTTTTTAAGCCTTTGGGGCTTTAGATATTCCTGGTGGTACAAGGAAGTTTTGTCTGTTTAAACAATTACCCGACAAATATTTTGGAGTAGTCAATCCCTTCATGTGAAGAAGATCCATGTAGATCCACTATGACAGGTAGATCTGTGGAGATCCACTCTGACGGACATTCTAAAAGACGCACTCTAATTGGGAGCACTGAATCCATATTGGGTAGGCAGTGAGTCAAGCACCCCCACGAGAGTAAAGAGACACTAGAATGTGCATGTCTAGTGTGAGATCCAGAATCTGACTCTCCGTTTCTTCCACTCTAGATAAGGGTACCCCGAACTTAGTGATTCAGGTTATTTTAGTTTCTTACGCATATGCTGTGATTATTTATCAATCCATGTAACACTTCAAGGCGCGCACCAAATATACTAGCTGAATGATCATAACATTGCCAGAGCGGGTTAAAGAAGGTTCAAAAGCATCAAGGTCCATGGCCTGATTATCACAAGTGTGTTAAGGTTCGGTCACATTTACTGTTGTTCGGCAAATTTTTGCGGGCAAAATTCAGTCATTTTTGTGTCAATCATTTTAGTCCGTGCAATTGACTGTTTGCAAAGGCCCATTTAGTTACCGTGTCTGACAAGCCATGGAGCTCTAACACCACACTCATCATGTTCTCACGCAGTGTAAAAACGCATCACGGAGCAAAGAGAACACTGCCAATGCGCTGACAGACAGGATCTGCTGGTTACTTTTAATGTGAAACTAAGTTAGGTTTGTAATTCTAATTTTTAAAAGAAATGTAAACAATTAATCTGTTTTGTGGAAGTTCGCTGTAGTGCCTCAGTTAAAGCTGCTCGTGAACCAATAATCTCTTCCTTCTATTTAATTTATAACATCAAATAAACATAAACGAATATCAGAAGGAATAGTGTTTTTAACAGCAAAAAAAAAAAAAAGTCAGTACACACTGTTTTTCAAGTTCAAGTCCACTGATGTTAATCTACGAACTCTCCTGACTGCTTTGCAGGACAAAATGGTGGATGGCGGGTTATGATTGGTCAGATGGCCTTATCAGTCAAACTTCAGGCAAAGAGTGAATTTGACATGGGGTTATAAGATTTTGAATAGTGCAATTTATTTTGCGCAAGTCGTTTCTGGTGTGAACAGACAGCAAGAATGTAAACATGTGTTTGTCACTGAAAACAGCCTTACAAATTAAACACTGGACTGGGCGATTTGGTTTGGTAACTTATCTAGACTTCTTTTCGCAGCCAGAAGGAATGAAGCAGAACTGGTCCTGCTGCTACTGATAGTCCCACCTTAAACCCATGCCGTTAGTTAATGTGTCAAACCAAAGTCATCTAATTGGGATGCTCAAACAAACAGAACCATGTATTGAATACGTCTCAAAGACACTCTAGACCAGGGGTCTCCAAACCTGTTTCTAGGGGGCCACTTCTCTGCAGAGTTTAGCTTCAACTCCCCTCAACACGCTTGCTTTTGAAGTTTCTAGTATGCTTAGTAAGACCTTGACTTGAGCTGGTGCAGGTGTGTTTCATGGGGTTGTACCTTAACTCTTCAGGAGCTTGATTGGACATCCATGCTCTAGCAGAATCAACCTAAATTTAGATGGGATAAGAACTGCTTTAGCATTGAAAACATGTTTTTTTTTTTTTTGTAGGCCTAACTACGTCAGCAAAGTATTTACAGAAATTAAGCAAACCAGTTTAATTTAACTTTGTTAATTTAACTTTTTTATTTACTTTCTTTTTATTTAAATAATTAATAATTTGCAAAATATTTGACCTAATATTTTAGCCTACTTCATTTTGTTACCAGTTTTGTTTTTCCTAGTAGTAGTTTATTTAATCCGTTGTTCACGCGGTGCTGGCGCCTCCATGTTATTGTCCACTATGTTTGCTTATTGTTTATTAAATCCAGGCAATTGGTTCATAAAACATTGATTAAAATTGAGATACAAAATTCACTTTAAAGAAAGGCTTTCAACAAAACGAAACATAATGAAGTGGTCAAAATAATTTCTGACACCCATGAAGCCTACATATTGCGTATCTTGTGTCCACTTTTCATTATCAGCGTAAATTCAATGAAAAAACCAATAACATCATAATATTTAAACATATGAAACGAAATACGCATTGAATGGCTACAACAAGTATATTAGGCTACATTACAGAGAACTATAATGAGCGCGTGTGGTTTTGAGTGTGTGTGGTTTTACCGGTTAAGGGTTCACAAGTGTAGCTCTGCTCCACTCCGCTCCTCACGTGCTCTGGTGAGGTAGGCAGTATTTTTACATTCATTTTTATTTCCTGTCAGTGTGCAGGCTCTTGTATTGTATATGACAATGCAAAAAGCTCATTAGCCCTTTTATTTAAAGGTTTAGTGTAGGCCATAGTCCATTGCATTACGATTGCAAGAAGAATCACCAATGTCAAAAATGTGATCTGCAGTCAAATGTCCCGGTGTGTATGCTGTTTAAACGAGTGTTCTCACTGATATAGACTCAATATCGTTTCTTATACAAATGTGGTAAATAAATAAATAATTGTCATCCCCGACCTAAAAGACCTAATTGACAGTTGTCACTAGTATTTTTTGACTGTTGTCAATGGACTGACATAGTGTTTTTTACTGTCAGCACAAACAAGAACAATTCTTTCACATGATGTTGTTTTTTATCTGCACAGTAAAAAATAACTTTAAGAGGTTGCCGTTTAACTAGACTTAAGACTAGCTCTCTGAACAGTGAGGTTTTCTTGCTTATGCCATTAATGGGTCATTCTTGTGGATTTATATCTGTCAGTGGAGGCCTGACTAACCGCTCAGACTTATAGCATTGGTGGTGGCTCACATCTGATTCTCACTCCACGACCACAATAAATATGTCCATGTCACTGATGATCATGCTTAAATGCTCACGCTTGCTTTGCCAAACATTGATATTCCATCGTGCAGATGTAGGCACATTAGAAAGAGGCAGTGTTTAATGATGATTAATGTTTTTGTGTGTCTTTTGATTTATTTAGGATGGCTTTGTGGTGCGTATCTATGCCACCAGCTCAGACCCGGCCCTACAGCAGGAACTGCAGCTCAAACTGGCCAGGAAGTGTCTTCATGCCTGTGGCATCTCCCTCTTTGACCTAGAGAAAGACCTTCATATTATCAGTAAGACCAGTGCTTCAGTGCACACACATCTATACATGCAAATCAGTGTTTAGGAGTGTTGAAATGAACCAACTTGGTGTTGTCTCTTCTGTGGCATGTGCGTTTATGTTTAGGCACAGGGTTTGATGAGGAAGCAGCACTGATTGGAGCTGGAAGAGAGTTTGCTTTGATGAAAACGGCATCTGGGAAGGTAGACACACCTCTCTATATTCCTCAGTGTCTCTGAGTTTGTATTGAACTCAATCTGTATAACAGAAATGTTTTATTTAGAACAGAAATGTAATTATTCTTCATATGGTGGTGAAACTATTTCTGTCTTCCATAGTTACAGCATTGGATTAGATGTAGAGATGATTAGGTAAATGCCAGTAAACCTGTGAAGAACATGTTTTGGCTTTAAGAAATTATATTTAGGAATTTAAACCTTCAGAACCATAAAAGTCGGCATGAAATCAAAATTATTTTCTTAACGTATTGTGAAAATTTGAGCCATGCGTATAACTTTTTTGACTTTATTTAAAATATCATACCCTGTAATATGACTCATTTCTCTTTGCTGATGTTTGAAAATGTAACCTTATGGAAATTGGTCTCAACTTCCGCTTTATGATGACATTTTTGCATTATGATCTGCGATATGATTATATATATATATATAATAGTCATAAAATATATTATATTTTTTTATATTATTGTAAATTTTCATGTTTGTGGTATTATTTATTGTACTGGCTTTAATTTATGCCAATTATTTTTATTTTTTATGTCAAACGAATGAGAATCACCATTGAGAATAGTAAAATATACATTATACAAAAGGGAATTATACGAATGCACAGGGCCGGCGCTAGCCATTTGGGTGCCCTAAGCAAAAATGTAGGCTAGGCTTATTTATCATCATGTAAGAATCCTGTTCTGAGCGGGGCTCGAACTCGCGGCCGTAACGTCATTAGCACCATTCCGGCTGCCTTTATGTAAACAACATAACAGTGCATTTACGGCATACACATTTAGCTCGCGAATGTACAACAAAGCATATAGCACTCATGGTAAATATATGTAAACATGTCTTGTAAATAATTATAGTACAGAGGAATACTCGTTCTCCATCAGAATTGTCCATGCACTATTGCGATAGATAAGGATCTAACGTTATGCTACTAATACTTTCAGTTCGCGGTAAACTATGATTTTAAACAATCATAGTACATTATTATGTGCACATGACAGTCCTTCATAACAGCCTATATTACTTTTGTATAGCTTTTGTATATTAACATGCTTTTAGAAATATTTTATTTGTTATTTATACTGTAGCCTATTGTGATGATTTTACCTACGCGCAGTGCGTGATGTGCGTGTGCGGAGCACCGGCCCTGCGAATGCATTACAGTAATGAGAACTTTAGGAAAAAGTTTCTTAATGCACAATAGGATTTCTTTAATTTTTTTCTTTTATTTTTAATACTTTGTTAGCTTTACATATATTACTCTGCCTTTGCTTGTTACTATAAATCCAAACCTGCAGAAGCTTTTGCGCGATTAGAGAAGACTGGGTCTTTTGATAATAAAAGAGCACTGATGCATAGTCTTTGATTAATTCAGCTAGTGCAAAATCATCTAGCCATTTAACATGTACATTTACTTTGTAATCCTCATAAATCAACCACAAGTGGACTTTGCATGAGAGAGTATGTATGTGTGTCTGTTTGTTTCATCAGTGTGTGAGTTTTCACACTAGGTCTAGCTGGCGGGGCTGATGGCAGTAATGGTGTCTCTTGTGTGAAAGAGACGGCAGCAGCAGAGAAGGCGGCCTGTAGAGCCGCACACATGGTTAAATAACTGGAAGTAATTTGATTATTCTACCCTTCCAGTTGAGTGCCGAGGCTCTTTTACACTCTGTGAGGCTGGAGCGTTTGAGAGACCAAAGAGAGCACAGCTTGTGTGTATTTACTCGTGATCCTGGAGCAGTACAAATAAAGGGGAGTGGACAGGCTCCAAAAGCGACACACAATAAGCACTAAATGCAAGTACAAATTGCCTTTGGCGAGTACATAAAACAATTTAACCATCTGGCTGGTAACTTGATTAGGAATTGGGGAAAAAAAATGCTGTTAAGTAATGGTGGTAATAATTAATTGCCAGTTTATTATCACAGTTGAGCTGCCGTTGTCAGGTGTGGCAAACTGTTCAATTTGGACACTGGGTGTGTCTCATTGATCTGAAGTGTTGGAGTGTGTTTTAGGGAGGTGCAGTGAGTGTGTGCCAGGCCTCAGGAGATATGGGAGCTGCTGTAGGTTTATCATACTGCAAAACTAAACTTACTCTTTACTTATCTGGAGATTATCCAGTCAAGTGAGCATAGCAGTAAAAACAGGCCTGAATGAGTCATGACTGGGCAACTTTCCTTACATTATAATGGATTAATGGACTGCAAAATGCTTAAGTGTCATCATTGATTGTAGATGTTGTGCATTCTGTTCATTCCAGAAGTACAGTATATGTTTTATATATTTATAATAATGTAATTATACAAGTATTTGCATACAAGTATTTATATATATTAGTGCTGGGCAGCGATTTAAATGTTTAATTGCGATTAATCACATGATTTTCTGCAATTAATCGTAGTATGCACACAATTCAATAATGAATACAAATGTAGTGTATTGCATACTTTTAATTTAAAAGTGCTGCTATATGAACAGAAGTGCAATAACATATGGTTTGCAAACACTTTAAACAAATAAGATGCTTGACCTGTGTATATAAAGCACCTTATTAGGTGCTCGAACCTGTGTATATGCCTAGTCTGAAATTACCACATCAAATGTGACGTGCTAACATGGATGCAGCTATAAACCGCTGGGTTTGCTTCAGGGAAAATGTATTTTAAAGAAGCTTCCCAAATATGGAAACCTTGACTAGATTAAGGTTGTTTGCACCTTGTGCAATACAGAATTAGTTTACTGTGTTCTTCCAGTCTCGAGTACTAAACGCACACTTTTTTGTGATTCCGATTGAAAGATTCAGTGGATTTTCACTCTTGATGTGAGACGTTATCTAAACCGATCTGGGGTTTACGTGTGCTGACTTTCAATCGGAATCATTTTGTGACATGCCACATGTGTGTCTGCCGCATCTGAAATGTCAACGTTGTGCTCTCCAACAACTGGAATGAGTTCCTGGTTGCCATAGCAATTCTCAACGGCCACCAGGACTTATACGGTTTTATAAAAGCTATTTATTTGTTGTAAAGTGTAATAATCATCTCAGAAAATTCTTCTGTCAGGTGCAATTGAAGTAAAAAGTGCTTTGGACAAACGCCTTCAATTTCAAACAAATGCCCACACACCTGCGTGCGCCGTCCTTCAAATGTCAAGTCGAGAGAGACAACAGCACAGCTCAAGAACGGAATATAATGAGATTGATCGGCCTGCTGGGCTTTGCGAGCCCTGGCCCATAGGTGTCTGAGTCCAGCGTACTAAAGGTATGCTCTGTTAGACACGTACACATAAGCAAAACAGTAGTATTGCAATGCAGTACTATTACATATAAAAACACGTTTTACTCACATAAGTTTGTTGCACCATTCCTGTCGGATCCAAATCCAGCATCGGCCGGAGATAAGTTTACAAATGATCCTGCAGTGAACTGAAGTGAACATGTCTTCCCCACGTGACCTGGAACTTCATTAAAAATAACGTTTAACCACACATTCCTACTATTAGTATCAGATAGAAGCTGTAGATGTATGTTTCGTAGCGCTATGACATAAGAATGAAGCTCACAATCGTTTTCTGGGCCTGGTGTCTATAAAAGTTTTTCTTTGCACTAACAAGGAAGTTTTCAGCTCTAAAACCTAGCGGATATTCTTATATTACAATGACCTTTTATATATCAAAAGCTCAAGGAAAATTTGATTTCTTAATTAATCACCCCTTTAAGTCCTGTAAGTTGTGAGGTGGGGCCTCCATGAATTGGACTTGTTTGTTCAGGACATCCACAGATATTCGATTGGACTGAGATCTGGGGAATTTGGAGGCCAAGTCAACACCTCTAACTCGTTGTCATGCTCCTCAATCCATTCCTGAACCATTTTTGCTTTATAGCAGGGCGCATTATTCTGTTGAAAGAGGACACAGCCACCAGGGAATACCATTTCTATGAAAGGGTGAACATGGTCTGCAGCAATCCTTAGGTAGGTGTCAAAGTAACATCCACACGGATGACAGGACCCAAGGTTTCCCAGCAGAACATTTCCCAAAGCATCATACTGCCTCCACTGGCTTGCCTTCTTCCCATAGGGAGCCGTGTGTTCCCCAGGTAATCGATGCACACGTACCTCGCCATCCACATTTAAAAGAAAATGTGATTCATCAGACCAGGCCACCTTCATCTATTGCTCCGTGGTTCAGTTCTAATGCTCACATGCCTACTGTTTGCACTTTCGGCAGTGGACAGGAGTCAGCATTGGCACCCTGACTAGTCTGTGGCCATGCAGCCACTTACGCAACAACCTGTGGCGTACTGTGTATTTTGAGACCTTTCTGTTAGAACCAGCATTAACTTCTACAGTAGCTCGTCTGTTTGATCGGACCACACGGGCCAGCCTTCGCTTCCCACGTGCATCAATGAGCCTTGGCCCTGTCGCCGGTTCACCACTGCTCCTTCCTTGGACCACTTTTGATAGAAACTGACCACTGCAGACCAGGAACACTCTACAAAAGCTTCAGTTTTGGAGATGCTCTGACTAAGTCGTCTCGCCATCACAACTTGGCCCTTGTCACACTCACTCAAATCCTTACGCTTGCCCATTTTTCCTGCTTCTAACACATCAACTTTGAGGACAACATTTTCAGTTGTGCCTAATATATCCCTCCCACTAACAGGTGCCGTGATGAAGAGATAATCAGTGTTATTCACTTCAACTTTCAGTGGTCATAAAATTAATTAATTTTATTATATATACAACTTTCATTTTAAACAGATTATATATTATTAATATTTTTTTTGGAGTATTTTATTAATATAATTAATGTTCATATATTAATACGTTATGTATTTGTACCAAAGATTTTTCACGTATGTCAAATACAAGACACGTCAGATTTGTTGAATGATACCAAGCATCATTTGTCCTTGCGAGGCACATATTCAAATTGCAAAAATAATATTGAGTTAAAGGGCATTTGCACAAACTTCAGAAGGCTTGAAATGAGTCATTTTAAAAAGGCATTTATGGTGCTGCGTAGTCTTTTTTGAGGTATGGAACCACTGTTAACCATTCATGTTTGCAGTGGTAACATCCTGCCTAAGGCTGCAAACTGACATACGGTATTTAATTTTTCTCTGGGATTTGTTATAGTAAGAAATACCGGAATAAAGGTGTCATTTTGTTGCTGAGTGCAAAATAAAAATAATTGTTAACACTTTACAAAAGGTTCATTAGTTAACATTAGTTAACTACATTAGTTAAAGGTGGGGTAAGTGTTATTTCAAAACCGTTTTACAAAACTGACTCCGGCCGAGTCCAACAACAAACTTGTAGCCAATCGGCAGGTAAGGGGTGTGTCTACTATTGATGATGAGAAGAGAGCGCTCGCTCAGTGCCCGTCATTATTCAAAACACACGACACACAGGAGTCAGGACGGACATTAGCAGAGAACTATATATGCTGGCTTTTGCTTGAATATGCTCGTGTGTCATGTTCACTTGTTTGTTCATTTGCGATCGCATTGTCACTCACTTCATTACTCATACGTAGTACCCGTATGAGCGGTTGTTATCTGGAAATAACATACCGCTGGAATGCGCGCTTGACCAATCAGAATCAAGTATTTCACAGAGCCATGTAATAACAAAGATGAACTAATGCTGAACAGAGGTGTTGTTTATGGTTAGTTCATGTTAACTAATACAACCTTATTGTAAAGTGTTACTAAATAACTAAAAGCAGGAAAATCTACAAATGTATTGATTTTTTTGAGTTCGAACTCTTTATTTAGGACTGAATGATTTGGCTTTTTTATTTTATTTGGATGTTCACAAAATGGTTGACACTTTACAGGAACTAACGCCAACCTTTTTGAGTAACTGTACAGTATCTTAGTTACTTGAGTTTAAATAGGGGACATTCTCATTGTTTTTGATCAATTCAGTATAAAATTATGTTTTTTGCTTTGGAGACCTACCATATGATTTCCTACCATAGCTTTAAATAACAGTCTGCACATTCTCACAGTAGCACTAATCCATATAGTTTTATTGATTTTATTTCAATATTTAGGGCCGCTTTAATCCTGCCTAAAGCTTGGTTTTTACTCTGAGCATCCGCAAAAGGGCCAAGGTGCGCACAGCAAAATTGATCTCATTGTGAAACGCGCAGGAACGCATTGCGCATTTCATTTAGCTTCATACAAATGTTCTTATAGTCATATATTTGGTTCTAATATCACAAGTAATAATCTCAAGGTTTACTGGATTTTACACGATTCTTTGGTTCTTTTGTAGGGTGTGTTTGGTTAAGTATAATAAAAAAGGAACATTGTCATGTGTATACCTTACTACTTACCGCTGCTTCCTGATGGTTAAGAGAACAATTACTCGAAGTTTCCCCGTCGCTTCAAAAAGTAGTAGTAAAACGGTTGAGCGTGTTAAGTATAAAGAACTCATTCCTTTGGAGAGGAGCGCGCTCAGTCAGCGGAGGCTTGCGGTGTGGAGACAGGCAAAAGGATAAACAAGGCTTAACATCTCCATTCGTTTTTTTTTTTAAGAAGCAAAACATTTTTTTAGAATGACATGAAGGTGCGTACGGTAATCAATGATGGATATTGCATATTTATGTAAAATATCCCTTTAATAGGCCAATAAAACGCAGTTATTGTCTTATTATGCAGTTATATGCCTTATTGCAAAATAGTTGTCCTGTCACAGCTTAACTAGAGTCTGTAAAACAGTCCTTAAGTGCCATTTCACCGGTTAATTTCAGTTATCTGACAGATGTATTTGTTTGTGCCATTGAACACCGGCTTGGTAATGAACTAGGAGGAGATGTAAAAATGATTATTGCCTTCCTCTCCACTGATGCAGATCTACTATACTGGAAAATATCAGAGCCTCGGTATCAAGCAGGGGGGACCATCGGCTGGGAAGTGGATGGAGCTGCCAGTCACCAAGTCACCCAAGTTTGTGCAGTTCTCAGTAGGCCATGACGGCTCCCACGCCCTGCTGGTGGCTGAGGATGGGAGTGTCTTCTTCACGGGCTCTGCCAGCAAAGGGGAGGATGGAGAATCAAGTATGACAGGAATTACTATCATGCACATACTTGATCTGAGATAATGATGTTTTAGCATATGGACGATCAACCTGTTATGATGGTGTCTGTCTTTAGCAAAGAGCAGGAGACAGCCAAAGCCCTACAAACCCAAGAAGATGATCAAAATCGAGACCAAGACTGCCATCTACACGGCCTGCAACAATGGGAGTAGCAGCATTGTCACTAAAGATGGAGAGCTCTACATGTTTGGCAAGGATGCCATTTACAGCGACAGTACCTGTAAGTGTCTGTTAAAGATGGCAGGAAAGAAGTGATGGCCTATCATATTGCTGTCTGTAAAACCATATATCTGTGCCTGTGGGAGAGATTATTTAGAGCCAGTAAATGATCCACATTCACAAAAGGGAATATATTTAGAAAACTCCATATTTGGATGTTCAGACTATGTACATAAACTGTTTATTTTCTTCTTAAAAAAAAAAAAAGGGATTTCTGCCAGCTTAACTTTTGCTGATATAGCAAATATTCGTGATGCTCTACATAATCGGTATCATAATTTATTTTGTCATATTTCTTAAAACAAACAAACACCTGAAGCAGATATCACAACCGTCTATATCGGGTGCGTCCATTGATGCATCGTGCCGCAACAGCTGGAAGCTGTCTACACTGGACTAGGAACACCATTGCAATGCATTCATGTCACTACATCATAAATAGAACGAGGCGTCAGTTTACTGTCAGGATTTGTCATGTCGTGCTGCATCCAGTGTAGACAAGATGACGGGTTATATTGTTTTTTGTCCCGTCGCACCGGTGTAGACACGTTGTGAGGGTACGCAAATACTGTACCTCTTGCTGCATATTCAAACTCTAAACTATGTAGCCTTATGAAAAAGTTTTTTTTTTTTTTTTTTTTTTACCCAAATTCAGTTCCTTTCCTTCTTATTTTTTTTGTCATAAAAACACTTAAAATTTGTATGAGAAAAAAACAATTTTATTCTTTCAACATTCTGTGTTTTCAGTTTAAATTTTTCTGGATTCCATTTTAATATTTAAAAACCACATCCAATCAGTTGAACTCAGACAACTTGATTTCTTGCCCCCCTCTAAAATTTGACAATAAAAAAATATGCAACAGTAGGGAAATATAAAATAATTATTTTTGTGTTTTTTTAACAGATTTATTCCGTGTTTTCTGTTGTGCAAAGCGACGTCATGTGAGTGTAACCGCAATAAAGACGATAGTCCAAAATCACTACCGGTTAATCGTGTCTCCTGGTAGATAGCCCAACCCTAGATATGGCGATGTATGTGTAGTAGACAAAGCTGCACCTCTCGTTCACGCGGAACATACAGAGTTCATATTTAAATGACATATTTTGTTTCAACCTTACTTTTTATATATTTATCCACAATTTGACAATTCACATTATATTGTAGTTCCATTTTTACGACTGGGTTCTGTGTTTTCTGCATCTCTGAAATCATAAAGGCCCTATATTATTTGTGATAACAGACAATTTAACACAAAATGTACCGAATTTGCCTACCATCTCGTTGTAATCACAGTTAATACGAGAACACATCATCCTTGACATTACAGAGCAATGTAACCAATTTTGTTTCTTGCAGATAGAATTTGTTTAAATTTGCATACCTTAAAGGTCCCGTTCTTCGTGTGTTTTCGAAGCTTTGATTATGTTTACAGTGTGCAATATAACATGAGTTCATGTTTCGCGTGTAAAAAAACAGTATTTTTTACACAATTTACTTATCTGTACAGCGCTGTTTCCTCTGTCCTAAAAACGGCCTGATGACTTCAATGAAGTCCCTCCTTCAGAAACACGTAACGAGTTCTGATTGGGCCAGCGCTTCCCGTGTTGTGATTGGACAGCAACTTAGCGCACTTTGCCCGGAAAGGTCCTGCCTCTTACCATAACGGGGGGATGCAAGCGGTGAATGCGCGCTCTTCTCCACATGGGAGAGCAACAACACCACGCCCCCTATTTTGCGTGTTCTTGTGGGCGGAGGGTTAGTCAAAAAACAGTTCTAGTGACGTCATTCCTGAAGGAAGTGCAGGGGTGTAGTCCAAACCGGCCGTTCGCTGTAGGCTTTGAAAGGGAACTTCTGTTAAATAAAATATCTCGCTTGGCATTGAACTTTGAGCTTTATAATTTTACAGGTATTATTTATGCTCTATCAGCAATATTTCACACTAACTAAAGTTTGAAAGATGGAATCGCGAGGAACAGGACCTTTAAATCATGGTTAAATTGAGTATCATTCTTTTCATAGCTGCTTTATTATAAAATGTTATGAGAGATTTATTAGCATGCATGAGTAATTTTTTCCATAATTAATTTTTGACTTGCAGGTCAGGTGTCGGATCTGAAGGGACACTTTGTAACTCAGGTAGCCATGGGAAAAGCTCACACTTGTGTCCTGACTAAGAGTGGGGAGGTGTGGACATTTGGAGTAAACAACAAGGGCCAGTGTGGTCGAGACACTGGAGCCATGAACCAGGCAGGGAAAGGTGAGAACCGCTTAATCAACCCAAACATAAAAATGTACAATTACACACAAGTTATCCTTTACTAAGTTATCCACAAGTTACTCCTTTGAAAGTTGCACCAAATGAAATGATAGGTATAATGCTAAATTGCATACATTTTCCAAATGTGGGAAATGGAGCTTTTGTGTAGTTTTTATTTGTATTGTTTGACAGTATATTAAACAACTAGTTATTTTTACCAACTAGTGCTGTGCTTAGTATCTCCAGCCACAGTAAAATCTCAATTTAAAATCCCAATCCATGTAGATTATTGTTTATATATACATTGTTTATATCAAAATCTTTTTTTTTTTTTTTAATGTATTGGTATAAAAGTTTATTTGCATTAATTATCTGTTAGACTATATGTGTGTGTGTGTGTGTGTGTGTGTGTGTGTGTGTGTGTGTGTGTGTGTGTGTGTGTGTGTGTGTGTGTGTGTGTGTGTGTGTGTGTGTGTGTGTGTGTGTGTGTGTGTGTGTGTGTGTGTGTATAGGCCGGTAAGTATTGGAAGCGGGTCTTATTTTTTTACAGCAGTGTGAACAGCACAGGAGCTTCATTAGTTGCCAGCTAGCATGTCCCGAGTAAAGTGATCCAAATCCAAAAGTGATGATAATTAAGTCAGTATCTGCCTAGGAAATCCCCTAGTCTTAATCTGCATTGCAATTTGTACTTGTTGTGAGTATGCAGGCCACAAGAAGTAATTAGGTTATTTTTTTATTTTATTTTTATTCACTTTTACTCTGTGCATGCTAGCTGGCAACATAGAATTCCATTCATTATGCTAAGCTAAGCTAGTGCGACCCTGCCAAACTAAAACATTGCATGCACTGAGACAAAAATGCATTTGTCTACATATCTAAATGTAGGAAAGAAGTTGAATAAGCCCAATTTCTAAAAACAGTGGAGTGTCCCTTTAAGTCATTGTTTTTATTAAATTTCATGTTAAATAAAAATAAATTGAACTGCAGAAATGATGCATGTTACTTCCTAACTTTGAATAAAATAGTGTGTTGTCTATAGGCCTATATACCCTACTCATCAATAGGGATGCACCAAAATTTTGGCTGATGAAAACTATTGTCTTGTCCAAAAGAGGAAATTATGAGCTGAAAATATATGCCCGCCCCTCAGTGTTCAGTGCTCAGGTTTCACTCTTCCACATCATTTTTTTAAAACTACTTTGCGAGTGGCTTTGCTTCCAAAGATGCACAACTTTGAAACAACTCAGGCTGAGCAGGTAACTTTGATCTGGCGCTCCTTGTGTGTGTTCTCTGCTCTGTTGCTCACGGCCCATGTAAACACACTGCTTTTCCGGTCAAGCGGTAGTCTTCTCAAATATCATGCCGACATGAAATTTCTCTGTAGTAGACTTGTTTCTGTTTGGAATAGCCCTACTGTGCTGTGACATGGTCTAGTAGCCGTGCTGGGCAAAACTGGTAAAATTCTGCTACAATCTCATTTACTGCTCTTCTCTTTCTCTTCACTCTGCTCACATAATCTGAAAATAATAACTTGGACTACATTATTTTGATAATTGTTAGAAAAATAGATCTGTTAAATCTCATTTAGTTGCATAGAACTGAATGAATTATATATATATATTTTTTTTTTTGCCAAATTAATTAACGCGCTAAAGTCCTGTAATTAATTAATCTTAATTAACGCGTTAAAGTCCCGGCCCTAATATATATATTTTAAATTAAAAAATATATATTTTTTGTCCAAGCTGGTCCGTTTTCTGCTGGTTTTTATTTTATTGGCTTGCTTATACAATTATTGGATTTAATTAAGTCTAACGTTAATACAATTATACAAAAATAAAAACATTTATAATAATTATTTAAAGTCAGTTTAAGTTTCATTTTTTTGTCACATGGATCTCAATTTTTCAGCCCAGAATTTTCATTTCGGTGCATCAAAAATGCCTGGTATGAAGTTGAATTGACATGACTTATTTTAGAAATAATTTCACACATAATGTTATTATATTGTTACAACTGTGTTACATATATATATAGTTCGGAAAAATATGATTTACATTTAGAAGGCCAACGAGCAGAAACATCACAAGCTGGCTTTGATGTAACTCATTTAAATAAATCCTATTACAGAAAATTTTTTTCTCACATTCATGCACATAAATGTTTTATAGAAAGACAGAAATATTCATGCCCGACTATAACTACCATTTTCAATCCGTACTTCAGTAGGCTCTGTCCGGTTGTGCAGTCAGCTTCTTCTGAAAGCATGTTTTTGATGTTTTCCTGTCGTAGCGTTCGGTGTAGAGAACATGGCCACTGCAATGGATGAGGACTTGGAGGACGAGCTGGACGAGAAGGAGGAGAAATCTATGATGTGTCAGCCAGGCATGCACAAGTGGAAGCTGGACCAGTGTATGGTGTGCACCGTGTGCGGAGACTGCACTGGGTACGGCGCCAGCTGTGTGAGCAGTGGCCGACCTGACAGAGTGCCAGGAGGGTGAGAGAATACAAACAACACACAAACGCTTAAATCACAATAATCCTGCTATTGACAGCATTTCTTTCAGACTCAGAGCAAGAAATTGCATGAATACAGTATTTTTTCATTGCACTAAACAAGCCACAAGGGACATAAAAAGAGTGTTAATTAATAATGTTTATGCTTATTAGTTCAAAAATTACTTATAAATAATACATTCTCAAATTGACAAAAAGTAAGAATAAATTAAGGGTGTGTTCACACTTGGCATGTTAAAACAAACCCTGGTGTGATTGTTGTGTTAGTGCGGTTCATTTGAAATGGTGTGAATACTGCCAGCTGAACCTGGTGCGCACCTAACAAGCATAGCGAGCCTGAAAAGATAGGTCTTTCTTCGCTTCCATGCAAACTTTGGTGACATGGACCAAAGACATGTAAATGAACCAAAAACGGCACAACGACCCTTGCTCAAACACCTGTTTTGTTCTGGTCATAGTTGTGATGTTGCCCATCCTAGTTTGGTAAAGGCATCAGAACCGCGTCTCCTCACAGCATATCTATGCTTGTGTGTGTGACGGAGGGATTCCTGACACTGTTTTGACTCCTTTTTACACATTTTATAAACTCTTCACGAGTTCTCAACTGGTCAAAATACCATCATAACAAGTGCATTTAACCTAGACCAGATAAGGTTTTGAACATTCAGTTCGGTGTTAAAATGCCAATGTGAACACGCCCAGAACTAAATGTTTTTTTCTTTCTTTCTTTTGATCTGTACCAAATGAACCAAGCAAACCAAACTGTGTGAAAGTGTGAACACACCTTAAGTCATGTTTAAAAATTATGTTATTTGCTAACCATAAAATAATAAAATAATAAATAGCTTTTATTTGGTACTTAAACTATATATTTTTTTTAAATGCATTCATTTTTGCAGTATTGAAATAGCACAACAGTGTTTAATGTTTGGAGAAAAGATCAACTTTAAACCTCTCGATTTCTTTACGTTTATTTTTCTCACTGCAAATGTTTAGAACATTCAGTATTTTTTGTTGTACTTTTGTTAAAAGGGTGATGAATGGAGAAATCAACTTTCCCTTGAGCGTTTGATATATATAAGGCCATGGTAATATAATATCATCCTGTAAGTTTCAGAGCTAAAAACTTCCTTGTTAGTGAAAGAAAAGCTTTTATAGACATCAGGCCCAGAAAACGTGTGCTTCATCCTGACGTCATCCAGTGGCGAAACACCGCTTTACAGAATAATAAGCACGTGTAATCCCGTAGCCCCGCCCACCGAGTCATCGGATCACGCTAACCAGCAGCAATAAACACGTCGAAGAATATAGCAAGATATTGTGGAAGAACACAGTCGCTGCATAAGCTTCCTTTGGATCCTAATATTAGGAATGTGTGATTCTACATTTATTTTTAAAGGGGTACTTCAGTGCTGGGAAGATGAATCTGTATTTAAACTGGGTCATTAATGTAGTAGAAATGTGAAATTATTTTTGAATTTGATGCTTTCTAGACTGAGAATGTATTTTTGTCTCTATGGGGTTGAAAGACTACAATTCCCAGAATGCTTTGCTGCCCTGTGAGGCCATTCCCAAAACCAACGCTACTGATTCACTTTTACTTTCCCACCATCGGCGTTCATCTTTATAAAATCAGTTCAGTTAGAGAACAGACACTACAATTAAAAACTGAAAGTGTCTGTTCAATATATTGTGATTTAGCCGCTGAGGAAGTGTCAGCACATGCAGCAGGAGTAAGATTACACGCATCGTGATGAGCTGAAAGAGCTCTCGTGATGAGAGCTGAGCTAAACGCGTCCACGCTCGCGGCAGTAGTTCTCAGCGCGTGTTTAGTCTGGCGCGTTTTCAGTTCGTGCCTTTGGAAGATTAACTTTCATAGGAATTAATGTTTACTTCCAAGTCTCCAGTGCTGCACGCCCATCAAAACCCAGCGTTCAGGAGAGAGCCTCAAAACCAGTGTAGAAAATAGCCTATTAATTATTAGTTATGATGTTTTTGAATGTAAAAAACACACGAATGTCATTAGTTGACCTTATACAACAGTATAAAAACATAAAAAAGCCAGTTATGACACCTTTAAAAAAAATTATGTAGACAAGTTAAATACTTTATTTTTAATCAACTCAAGTAAAAGTACCACAAATAAATTCTACTAAATGTATTTTTTTTAAATTATAGTAAAAAAGAAAGGGAAAAAATCATACTTTAACAAGATTGTAGTTATTAGTTAAATTTTTCTTCTGATATTTCCTATCATCTATAGCTATAGCACTACTGCAGTTCATCGATTGTAGTCCTTAACCTTTTATGCGCATCTCTCCTTTGCAGGATTTGTGGCTGTGGCTCTGGTGAGTCTGGCTGTTCGTCATGTGGCTGCTGTAAGGCTTGTGCCAGAGAGCTGGATGGTCAGGAAGCCAGACAAAGAGGAATCTTTGATGCTGTGAAGGAAATGATACCGCTGGACCTGCTCTTAGGTACTGAGCTGTCATCCAAGCACATTCAGTACAGCTCCATAGCCATCAAATCATATCATATCCCTTTCCTGTCTGTGATCCATTTTCTTGTCAAATGTTGAACCATATTGTCTGCATGCATGAAATATTCAGATTAGGGAAGGGCAGAATGAAAATTCAACAATTGTAAATTAAACAACATTTTTACAATATCATTTATTCACCATGAAAAGCCAGTTGTGATAGTCTTTTCTTCCCTATTGTGACATAAATTTGATTGGATCGTTGGATGGTTGCAGTTTGCTATTGCTTTGATGTCATGTGAGTGACAGGATGTCCCTTCCTTTCGCCAGTAAACACATCAGACGAGAGGGGGGGGGGGGGGGGGGATAATTTTTTATCAAAGATTTGAAGGGCAAATTTGAAATACTTTCATGCGTAGATAAATCATTTATAATTAATACTGCAATATTCCATAAAAATAGATTTGTCCAATTTGATTTTATGGTGACTTTAATAACCATGTGAAAAAAATATGAATTTAATACTTTTATTTCGTTTTTTGTCAAGAGGTAAAATAAACCAACAATTAAAAAAAAAATCCTATCTGTTGTTGGACACAAACAAAATAATAATATGCATTACAGCATTCATAAAAACTATATTGGTCCATCTCTAATTTCTACAACGTCAGCTGTCATACTGTCCAGTCCTAATAGAGATCATTGGTCACTGGCTGCTTTGGCAATGTTGTCTGTATATTTGCCTAGTGAAGTAGCACTGTTGTGTGTATGTGTGTTTTGTTGGGATCATCTCGCTGCTCGTGTCTCTCACTGTCTTGCATTGCATCTCATGCTCATCATTCACTTGCCTGTGTTGTTTCTCGTTTGTCTCCTCTTTTGCCCCCGCCTGTGCTGGACCTCTGTTATTTTAGCTGTGCCTGTCCCTCCTCCCCCAGGCGTCAATATAGAGGAGCACATCCAGATTCGACAGGAGGAGAAGAGACAGCGCATCAACCGGCGGCACCGGCTGGAGGAAGGTCGAGGTAGGATGCCTACACGACCAGATCCCAGAATAAATCCAGACACCCGGCACGTGTGTGACGCACACACCTCTCCCAAATATTACGTGTTACTGCACTATGATGCAGCTTTTCAAATGCTCATAGTATTTAATGTGTAAAGCCAGAGCTGGGCGATATATAGAATATTCAAAATATTTTTGAGAGAATGTTTGGGGTTGGTAAGATTATTTATGTTTTTGAAAGACTCTTAAAGGATGCATTTATGATCAAAAATACGGTAAAAACAATAATATCGTTAAATACGTTTGCAATTTAAAATAACTGTTTTCTCTTGTAATATATTTTAAAATATTATTTATTCCTATAATGGCAAAGCAGCATTATTAAAAATCTTTAGTTTCACACACCCCTTCAAATATCATCCAGATTTGGTGCTCAAGTTTTGCTGCTTAATATATTTGTGGAAACTGATCAATTCTTTCAGGATTCCTTGATAAATAGAATGTTCAAAGAACAGCATTTACTAGAATAGATTTTTTTGTTAAATTTTAAATGCCTTTGTCGCTTTTGATCAATTTAATGAATCCTTGCTTTCTAAAACTACACCTTAAAAAAATGTAATAAGTAAGTTACTTATTAAATATTACCTTAATTTTGAGTTTACTGAAAATAAAGAAATTGAGTTAATACAATGAATTTTTTTTGAGAATTGACATCACCCTTTATTCAAATAGTATTAAAAGATCTTTTAAGCATATTGCGAATTGTAATTTAAGCATAATGCGTTTTATTTGTAATAATGCAGTGAAACTTGCCAAATTTCCATGATTTATCACAATATTTTTTTAATTTATGTGGTACAGATACAATGATATTTTGAGTTTCTATTTATTAAACCAATTTCCTTCTTTGTATTAACTCAAATGTATTATTTCAATGAAATCAACATTTTAAGACAACCAGGTTACTTGTTGCTTAACTAACTAATATATATTAGGCAAAAAAACAAAAAAAACAAACATAATTTTAAAATTAACAAAATTTTTCAATGAATGAGTTTCAGCGGACCGATTATACGGGAACACTAACTAGCGCTCACGAGTCACGACAACAACAAACATGAACGAAGAAGCTGATGAGGCCGCTTTGCTTGGCCCCGTGGATCGGAAATTTTGTTTTAAAAAAACGAAAGGATGGAAGCGTCGACAAGAGCATGGTTTGGTGCAAGCTATACAACAAGGAATTTGCGTATCACTGCAGCACATCGAGCCTCAAATATCACAAATATGCTTTTGCTACACTTATGGCAAACATTGCACTGGTCTGCTGGATTGAAATAAATAAACAATATTTTGTTGATTGAGCTTATGTATTCAGTCATTATTCAATGGTATACTAAAAACCCATGTGAAAAATTACTTCTCATTGTTCTCAGGTCAAATATTTATATGCAATTAAAATACGATTAATTTCCATTAATTAATTACAAAGCCTCTAATTTATTCGATTAATTTTTTTAATCGAGTCCCGGCCCTAATATATATATATATATATATATATATATATATATATATATATATATATATATATATATATATATATATATATATAAAAACAAAGTATGTTTTACATTAGGCCGGTAAGTATTGGAAGCGGGTCTTATTTTTACAGCAGTGTGAACAGCACAGGAGCTTCATTAGTTACAGATCTATCTAATAATTGAAAGCAAATATTTTTTTCATAATATACTGTTAGCATTCAACAAATACACATTAAGTCTTTTGTATGTCAAACATTGTTTATAAATGTTTACGAACATTTATAAACAAGTATAAATCTGTTTATTTTAGATATTTATTTTATAATACAGTGTATTAATGTCTTTAAGAAAAAATCTTACTGGCCCTAAACGTTTGAACTGTAGTGTTAAATTAAGCAACACAATAAAATTAACAAGTCATAGCAAATAAATAAACTTTGATGTGTGTGTGTGTGTGTGTGTGTGTGTGTGTGTGTGTGTGTGTGTGTGTGTGTGTGTGTGTGTGTGTGTGTGTGTGTGTGTGTGTGTGTGTGTGTGTGTGTGTGTGTGTGTGTATAAATATATATATATATATATATATATATATATATATATATATATATATATATTTTTTTTTTTTTTATTTTTATTTTTTTATTTACTATATAAATATTATTAAAACAATAAGGTTTTTGAGGTCATTTTGTTAAATTGTATTTATAAGTTTGTAAGTATATCGTCCAGCCGTAATATTTTTACATCAAAACATTTTTTGGACCATAACATGACACGAGAATGCCATAGAAAGGCCCCTGTGGATGTTACTAACCCCCACCCCCCCACCCCAACCGACAAAACATCTAATCATAATCCATTCTCCAATCACTGTCATATACAACCTTGATTATCAGCACTTCATACATTTTCCATAATATTTTCCTCTGGGTTCAAGGATGGAGTATTATTACCTACTCAATAATACTCTAATGCGGACTGATCAGCCTTCTACTTTACGTGTGCTTGTCTCCTGTGGGAGTGGGTTGCTTGTGGAAATTCCCTTCTCGCTTGTTTTTTCATAATGTACCATGTGTAATATACCATGTTTTATTTTCCATTTGTGAGATGCTCTTCCCCATGCATGTGAAAGTTTCTCTCTCCCCCCCATAGGCCCCCTTGTTTTCCCTGGTCCCCTTTTTATGAACCAGCGTGAGCAGGTGCTAGCAAGAATAAGACCCCTTCAGGCCTTTAAGCTAATGCGGGAGAGACTCAAAGGTACTGCGGTCTTCACTACAGACTCCACCTGGAGCCCCATTACGTCCTTCTATCTCCTTTCCTTCAACAAGCTGTACTCTGCCGCTTTCTTTGGACCCAATAACATCTCTCTGTCTGCATCTTTTCCTCTACCTCTCTGGTGAAAGAATAAAGACTTAACTTTACTACCTCTTTCTCTTCTAACATAATAGTCAATTGGCCATATGTTGTATGCTGTGCTCAGTGCTTTATAACAATCAGAATATCAGTGCTAAGGTTTACGATTAAACCAAATGGATCATTTTCCTCAACTAGACTGAGACTAGAGAATTGTCATGTTGTGGTAATTGTTATTGGGAAAACAGTGTCCAAAGCTTGAATAGCACATGTTAATAAAAAATAAATAAAAAAATTCTGGCAGGCTTTTAAGTTTTAACAAGGGCTTAAAATAAATCCTAGTGCATGGCCAATATAAATAGAACCTTATGCCTTGTAGTTATTTTAGTCACCATCTGAATGGTTTTATTATTTACCCAATCCAATATCTAGGTCAATATCAGAACTCTTCCCCCCCCCCCCCCCCCCCCCCCCCAAAAAAAAAGGAATTGTTCACCGAAAAGTTATTTCATTATTTACTCTCTTTCGTATCTCTATGGGTTCTTAGCCCATTTGATGTTATAATATTAGTTAAGATTATATTTTCAAATTTTATCTGTGAGAAAAAAGGGAATTTTTCTAGAATTGCATCTTTTTATGCATCTCTTTTCCATACAAAGCAGTCTGTTCAAGTGTTAGTTCACCCAAAAATGAAGTTGTTGTCATTAATGCCCTAATGTCGTTCCTCACCCGCAAAACCTCCGTTAATCTTCGGAACACAGTTTAAGGGTGTACTCACACTAGGCATGGTTGCCATGAACTGGGCCCGAGTACGATTGTCCAGAAACGAACCAGCTGAAGTGCAGCAAGGACTTTGCAGCTTTGATTACGGACTCCAGCACGGTTAGCGCTCACACTGCATGCGAACCGCGCCCGAGTCCAACTGAACCGTGCTCTGGCCCACCACTTCCAAGCGGGCCAGGGCCGGCTAATCGAGCCACGCCCGGGCACGGTTTGGAGCACTCACACTAGTCAAACGAACTGCGCTTTGTTGTTCAAACGCACTCGGGCACGGTTCAAACTGGCTAGTATGAGTACACCCTAAGATATTTTATATTTAGTCCGAGAGCGTATGCAAGTGTATGCACACTATGTCCAGAAAGGGAATAAAAACATCATCAAAGTAGTCCATATGTGACATCAGTTAGTTAATTAGAATCTCTTGAAGCATTGGAAATACATTTTCGTCCAAAAATAACAAAAACTTTGACCTTATTCAGCACTTTCTTCTCATCCGGATTTGTTTTCAATCCTGATATAAAGATTCAAACAGTAATGATTCATGATTCGGATCGCGTGTCAAACTGCTGAAATCCCGTGACATTGGAGATCCGAATCATGAATTAATACTACATTGGCAATCTGAATCATGAATCAATAATAGTCCCTTTCTGGACATGGAAAGTATAGTGTGCATAGCTCTTGGACTACATATAAAATATCTTAAACTGTGTTCTGAAGATGAACGGAGGTCTTACGGGTGTCGAACAACATTAGGTTAAGTCATTAATGACATCAATTTCATTTTTGGGTGAACTAACTTATAAAAGCAGGAGATAGAGTGTCTCACTTTATTTGGTTATGTCCTCCAACATAATTTACTGCAGCAGTAGTTGACGTCATCTTTCTTTTTTTTAATCTTGGATGGTAACTAGTGTTAGGGTGCAATACTGCTACCTATCAATACTGCCACCTATCATGTTGGCATGTCAAAAAGTTAGTCACGGGCACTGGATTATTTACCAGGTTATGTGTAGTATTATTAAAGTTGGTATTTCATTTATTAAAATAAAATAAGACATCAATATTTATATCATAAATATAGGATATTGCGACACCCCTAGTCTATTATGACTACAATTGCCAAGGTCCAAAAATGACACAAACCCCACCATAAACATGTTTTTCAAAGACATCCAATCATCATGTTAGCGTAGACTTTCTATGTTCTATGAAATTAAACCCGAATCTAAATTCAATTCTGCGGAAGAGGAATATTATCATTCTAATTAACAATGGGTATTATCTATTATCGGAGTTAATATTTGTAAATGATCAATGATAAACCACTAAAATGACAGCATACAGGTTTTGGAATGACACAAAACAAAAAAAATTTCCCCCAATATTTTAAACATATGGGATATTTTTGCTCCCAATCCTGCACATAAATAAAAATGTTTTTATTATTTATGTCATTATTGGTAACACTTTATTTTGATAGTCCACTTTAGACATTCTACTAACTATAAGTAACTTTGCAACTACATGTCAGCTAACTCTCCTTAGAGTATTAGTAGACTGTCAGTAGACTGGTAGGTTATGGTTAGGTGTTAGGGTTCGGGTTAGTAGAATAAATTGAATTGTAGTTGCCAATTTACTTATAGTCAGTAGAATGTCTGTTGGGGGACCAACAAAATAAAGTTTTATTAAATATTAATCAGACAGTCTACAAATACTCTAATGACAGTTAGTTGACATGCAGTTGCAAAGTTGCTTATAGTTAGTAGAAGGTCTAAAGTGGACTATCAAAATAAAGTGTTACCTCATTATTTATTTATGTACCCCCCACCTCAAAAAAGTAATAAAAATACTCAATAAATAGTGTAATACAAAGTATGTCGCACATAATATCTCAAGCATTGAATATATTGAATATATGGGATAAGTAAAAAAAAAAAAAAAAACTTGTCTATGCACATAAATCAACAAAATAACAAAAACGTACAACTATAAAGAATATGCATGTACGACCATGCATACAAGTATCCATACATATAATCTCACGATTCTGAACTGATTAAAGCCACAGTCATAATGACATCTTAATGCTTAGGTTGATAAACTCTTGAATAAGTACAGTACTAACATATTCAGGAAAAAAGGTAACGAATAGATCCCAGATTTCAGAAAATATACCAGTGTTGCACTTTATCGCATACCTATTTTTTTCCACATGAATGAAGTTCATAACATCTCTCAGACAGTCATCAAAGGATGGAGGGGAATTTTGTTTCCATAGCAGGAGAATGCACAATCTAACTTAAAATGTCACTGACTTGCTGAACGTTTGGAGGAAGTCCAAAAAGTGCAACCAAAGGGCAAGACTCAATGTGTTATTTTTTTGTGTTTTTTTGGTCACTAAGGAAAAACAATTTAAGATTGATAGTCAAAAATAAGTTATGGATGGACATATCCAAAACATTGGTTATGTATTAAAACTACAGGATGATGGCTACCATTACATGGAGGATCAACACCAGGCTTGATTTTTGCCAACATTACTTTTGCCCAGTAATTGCGATGAATACATTTTAATATGACATGCACAAATAGATGAGTTGAGACCACGGACAGGATCTGGTTCCAAGTCTCATCTTCAAATGTGAGCCAAAGATCTGACTCCCGCTGTTGTTTAATAAATGAGAGAGAGAGGAGATGGAGGAAATCAGCCTATATAGAGTAAACGATGCACCCCTTTTATCCAAGGATGAAAGGATATAATCTGATCTAGCAAAGTTTTTGGCGTAAGAATCGTAAAGTCAGTGAATTCATTTTTAACAATTTCAGAGCTGCAACTGAGAATTTTTTTTTTTTAATAGTTTAACCACTGAAGAGCTACTTTATCTTTCTCAGAAAGGAGTTGGTAGCATCACTGTTTTTGAAGCAATTAAACTGGCACTGTTAATAGAGATACGTGGCACAGACGTCACAGCATTTATACATGCACAATCTCTCTCAGCCCTGTAAATGAACACCGATTTGATGTATTACACTTCTCTGTGAATAGAATATCAAACTAGAGATTGCTAAACTGCAAGCTTACCAGTGTTTTCAGGAAGCCAGTGCTTTTATCCACGGTGGAGACAGAGCATGTGCACATAGTTGCCAAGTTGAGAAAAATAAGTAAAACACACAGCAGATATTTTCGTATTGCGCAAACTTGGTAGCTCTGATTAGGGATTACGTTTTTTGATGTCAGGCAACCCCAGTTATGTTCCTATGCTGGCCAAATGAAACCTGGTTCTAGCCTATATTGTTACACAGCCCTAATTTGTGCACTCGTTGGAGGCACATTTAAAAAATCTACACTATCTCAATCAGTCTGGAGTGAAAGGAGCCAACTTTTCTTGTTCCTTCATTGGGTTTGTGCCACAAATCAATGCCAAATCTATTTTACTAACCCCTGAGAGAGAGCATTCGAGGATGTGTACAATCAAAACTTCCCGTTCAGTTTATCTCCTCGCCTTTATTCTCTTCCACCAGTCTCCATGCATGCCAATATTTCACTTCTTCTCTGTTTTTCTTCTTTCCTCTGAGGCACCAGATCATTTCTCTTCCCAGGTCGTTAACAGTCCCCGGCTTCACCTGCTGTCTTAAGACATCCATCTCGTCTCTTGCTGTCCTTGTCTGCCCTTTACCTCACGGTCTGTTCTGTGTTACAGATGGCAGCAGTGAACGTGGGGACAAAGATGCCAGTAAGATCACTACATATCCTCCCGGGGCCGTACGCTTTGACTGTGAGCTGCGAGCTGTGCAGGTCAGCTGCGGTTTCCACCACTCTGGTGAGCGAATCTCTCTTCTAACCTTGATAACGTTAAAGCAAGCCATTGTTCATGTTCCCCATCGTTATTTTGGATCAATATTTGATCTTCCCGTTTTATGATATGGCAAGTGTAAAGTACTGTGTTCGTTTGTGTAACGGTAAACCTGTTTTTGCAGTGGTATTAATGGAGAATGGAGATGTTTACACCTTCGGTTATGGACAACATGGACAACTTGGACATGGAGATGTTAATTCTAGGTAATTAGGTTTTCAAGGGAATGCAGTTGTCAAGTTTGCAGTGGCTCCAAAAATATCATTTGAAAATAAATAAATAAAATCTAAAAGTAAGCCACCTTAAATGTATCATTAAAAGTAGTCCAAAACTTACAATGTGTATATGTTTTTATTTATTTATTTCGTTTTACTTATTGCCATTAATTTTATTTTAATTTTTATCTTTTATTCATTGTAATAATTAACTTTTTAATACCTATTTTTAATTAATGATATATATTTTTTAATTATCTGTTTAATTTATTATTTTTATATTGATTCAATTTGTCAATTTATATATATATATATATATATATATAGAGAGAGAGAGAGAGAGAGAGAGAGAGAGAGAGAGACAGAGAAATTGAATCAATATAAAAATAATAAACTAAACCATTTTTTTAAAACTTATTTTTAATATTTTGTTTGACTACTTTTTTAATTTGATTTATTATATTTAAAATATGAATTTAATTGAATGAATGTATTTGTATTATTTTTGTAATTGTTCATTTACTTTAAGTATTTCATTTCATTTCATTTTTTTTTTTTTTGTTTTGTTTACTTTTATTGATTTATTTTAACTGATTGCAAACAAAATAGATCAGCTTACGGCTTCTTTGATTTTATATCGCAGGGGGTCTCCCACTTTGGTGCAAGCTCTGCCCGGCCCCAGTACTCAGGTGACAGCAGGCAGTAACCACACTGCAGTGCTTCTCATGGATGGACAGGTCTTCACCTTCGGGAGTTTCTCAGTAAGTTAGCGGTTTCCCCCAACATCAGTCCTCAAATACAGATCTATTTATATTGGCCTGATTTTAAGCTGGATATATCTCATGTTGTCTCAACAGAAAGGACAGTTAGGGCGTCCCATCCTAGACATGCCCTACTGGAACGCCAAGCCCTCTCCAATGCCTAACATTGGCGCCAAGTATGGCCGAAAGGCCACATGGATTGGGGCCAGTGGGGATCAAACCTTCCTTAGAATCGACGAGGCGCTAATCAACTCCCATGTCCTGGCCACTTCCGAGATTTTTGCTAGCAAACACATCATCGGTATGTTCCCTTGCTTGATTCACTTGTGTGGTTTAAAGAGCCTATGTGTCGTCTTCTTTTAAAATCTTTGTTGACTCCCATTTTGATTTCTAGGTTTAGTTCCAACATCTGTATCTGAGCCTCCTCCCTTCAGATGCCTACTGATCAACAAATTGGACGGGAGCTGCCGCACCTTCAATGACTCAGAGCAGGAGGATCTCCAGGGTTTCGGCCTCTGCTTGGACCCTGTCTATGATGTCATCTGGAGGTGAGGTTCAGACAACATAACCATGCCATTTAGGTTCCTAAAAACGTAAACCTAAAAATTTTAAGCCATTTCACTTAGGGATGTCACAAGTACCGTTACTCCGGTACCAAGTTGGTACTGAAATGTAAAAAATGTGACGATACCAGCCTTTCTGTAGTAACGGTAGTACCGGCTCCCGAGTATATCTGGTTTCCACAGCTGCGTTCAGTCGCTTCCGTGTTAATCTAAGCGCAGGGCTCCAGACTGTAGCTAAATATATATTAGTGTATGTGAATATCAAACTGCAAAATACTATTTAAATATTACTCCTGCATGTTCTGCTGTTCTGTGTGAATGATGGGCGCCGATGTTCCGGCGCGCACACACACACGCGCACACACACACACACACGTGACACTAGCTCACTGTCTTGGTAGTCTCTGCCAACTGCCGTGTGTCACTAGAATGGGTAAACCCAGCCTGATCTGTCGGTGATTGATTTCGTCCTGATAGTCAGACAAGTGTGTCACTATATGAGGAACGCACGAACCATCACTTCATGAGAATTTACTGTTTCATTTGAGAAAACGGTTGTTCATATCATGAACACACAGACACTCAAAGGTCTTCACAGCAACCCGTCAAAATAAAAGTTTGGTGTAACAAAGAAATTGACAGACTATATTAGGCTACTGTTGTACTGTATATTTAGCTCTATGTAATAATAATATGCCTCTACTAATAATAAAAATTATGCCTAGATGGTTGTTAATAGATAATAGTTGATAGTTGTTAAAACATTTTTCTGTGGTACCAAAATTGGTTTAGAGTATCATCAAATTTTTATGGTATTGGTACCGACTACTGGAATTTTGGTACCTTGACATCTAATTTCATTATTCTTCCAGGTTCCTACCTGCCACACGCGAAATGTGCTGCTATAACGCCGTGATCGCAGACGCCCGTGTGCCTTCTGCTTCGGACATCCAGGCCCTCTGCAGCATCCTGAGTCCTGAACTGGCTCTGCCCTCGGGCTCCCACGCCAGCACCACCCGTTCCCATGGAGCGCTGCACATCCTGGGTACGACAAGATCATTCTACCTCCGCTTTACTAATTTGTTTAATGTGCAGTTCACAGCACACTCTCAAAACCTGTCAGGAAAGAAGTTACACGATGACAGAACATTCAACGCTTGCTAGCTGTTTCTCATTTGGTTTAGAGAGAGCTTTTAAATTCTCTCAGAGCTGTTTGACTGACTTTGTCTAAGGAATTATGGCTGTCTTTTTGATTTGTGTCAGGCAAATGTGTCAGGCAAATTGGTCGTTTGAGAATAAGAGACTATTAAAGCTGCAAAAACACTTCATTCTACATTTCTGCAACTTACAGAGAGGTGCATATATTTGAGCATGTGACCACATATACATTTACATGCCAATTACGCCTGTTTCCATGGTGAAGTAGTTCAGAGGAAGTCGGATACACTCTATTATTCTAATGCTGCACAGAAGAATAACTGGAAAGTAAATTGCGGTAAAGTCAGTTACACCATGTGCTGTTTCTGGATGTGTGTAGCAACTACTACGAGGTATTTTGCTTGGGCACTTTACCATTGAGAATGGGCAACAAATTTCTGTCTGGATACTTTAGAACGGTCGTGGGACCTGTCTCTCACCTGGTTGCCCCATGACAGTAACATTGCTCAAAATATTGCCCCTTTTATCATCACCTTCACACGGGTCCCTAAGATTTACAAATTAGCAGCTTAAGTTTCTTTTTTTATATATATCTTTCAAATATTTTTGGTCTTCTGTGACAGTGACTTGAGAGTTTTAGACCAAGGTATCTGTTTTTGAAGAATTGAATACTTTAAAAATGTTATTAGATCTAACAGCTAGCCATTGCTTGTGAAAGCAAAATAGCAGGCTGTGTTTTTAAACGTTAACTAACCGTTTCATTCTAAGGGTAATAGAGAAGGTGGAAATAGCCAGAAAAAAATACATTGACAAAATTATTTTCAAAAGCATTCATTAACATTATAAGTGGACCTCAGGGAAAATAATAATAATAAAAATCAAACTCTCTCAGTCCACTCTTATAGTTGTAGTGTGTCAGTTGTTGTTTTTATTCTGTGTTCAGGTTGTCTGGACACACTGGCTGCGATGCAGGAGCTGAAGATGGGTGTGGCCAGTGCTGAGGAAGAGACTCAGGCTGTGATGAAGGTCTACTCTAAAGAGGACTACAGTGTGGTCAATCGCTTTGAGAGTGAGTTCATCCAAAATCATGTTTTATGACACTATAGCTGTTACTTTTCTAAATAATATTTTTGAAGGGGCCTTCACATGCACAACTTATGGAAAAACAATCAGTATTTTGAATATGAGTGTTGGCAATTTCCAGCAGCATAAGCGATTTGACTGATTTATTGGAATTTTTCAATTAAAATGAAAGGTAAAAAACTTGTTTTGCACAATGTTATTTCTAGGCCATGGAGGAGGCTGGGGTTACTCTGCCCACTCTGTGGAAGCCATCCGCTTCTGCGCAGATGCCGACATCTTGTTAGGGGGATTGGGTCTTTTTGGAGGCAGAGGGGAGTATACTGCAAAGATCAAGGTCAGGTGCTATCTGAGTTTCTTTGTTTTGACCTTCAGCCCACTTCATTCTCATGAGTTTTCTGGTTTTTGGTTTATGATTGAAAGCTGTGATTGTGTTTGCAGCTGTTTGAGCTGGGTCCAGATGGAGGAGACCATGAAACTGATGGAGACCTACTGGCTGAGACAGATGTTCTGGCCTATGACTGTGCTGCTCGGTATGCCTTTATATAAGTACCATCCAAAACAATAGAACAATTTCATCGTTTCAAGAGTGCTGGTGGAGTAATAATAATAATAATAATACATTTTATTTATAATGCACTTTATATTTAACAAAATCTCAAAGTGTTACAGAATTAATTACAGCTACTATTATTACGGAGTAGTGTATCTTGAAAGCAGGATATATGCTACAGTTATGTATATACAGTATATATTATGTTTTATATCGTCAGTGTTCATTATTATTATTTTTTTTTATATATGTTTTGATATATTTTAGCTTATCGTTGTAGTATTGTAACTTTTAACCCTTTTTTTCAGTTAGTTTATTTTATATTTAATTGAAAACAAATCTGATTCATTTAAATGAATGCAAAAGCAAAACATTGCACAAAAAATAATATCAATATTGGTGTAATGATTTGTGATGTTTTGTTTTATGTATGCAGGGAGAAGTACGCCATGATGTTCGATGAGCCTGTGCTGCTGCAGTTGGGCTGGTGGTATGTGGCATGGGCTCGCGTGTCTGGACCCAGCAGTGACTGCGGCTCCCACGGCCAGGCAACCATCACCACTGATGATGGGTACAAACACGCTCATTACTGTTATTATTTGTAATACTAGAAAGCAAGGAATATCATCATGATCTCTCTCCTGCAGTGTGGTGTTTCAGTTCAAGAGCTCGAAGAAATCAAACAACGGTACTGATGTGAATGCTGGACAAATACCTCAGCTGCTGTATAGGTACATAGGAAATTTTACTTCTGTGCGTGTTACTTTTGTGTATCAGGTGTATTTTTTTTTCCACATACACGTTATTCTGATTTTCCAGGTTGCCCTCTAATGATGGTAACACATCCAAAGGAAAGCAGCAGACCAGTGAGCCTGTTCACATCCTCAAGCGTTCTTTCGCCAGGACCGTGTCTGTGGTATGTGTGTACAAAAATTGCTTATGGGCCAATAAAGAGAAGCTTAAATGTTTTTTGTTTTGTTTTCCCCCCAGATCCAATAAAATCCTCAAAAAAGACATTAAATGTAATTCATATTTACGTACAGGCTATTTGATTACGTTTTACTTCACACAAGTTACTGAAGCAAAGTTTTTTTGGAAACTGTTATTTCTTTTAAAAAAAAATATCATACTGACAAATGTCATTTGTGTGAAGGCTTAATGTAAATGTCTCGGCGGTGTAACTGCTGATTTTAATAAATAAAGAGTTACATTAAAGACTTTTAATTCTGAAAATCTTTACCTGATGAAACAAACAGTGAAACAGTTTTGTATTAAATATTTTCATATTAAAACAAGATTTTCACTAATCAAATTCAGCGTGGTATAACCATTATTTATGAAGCCCCTTTTTAGGCAATGAAGACCTTTTTGGATATAGAAATAAATGTGAAAAAAAAAAAACTTTTTTAAAATGTATATGTTGTACAGAAAATATTTTATTACCTTTTACTTGGTTTCACCACTTACACAAAAATGTAAGCTGTCATAAATATACAGTTACTTATGACTTGGCACATTTTAAACTAGATTGTAAAAAAACACCTATTTTCCACCATCCCGTCATCCTTTGTCATCGACCCATATATGTGCTCATGCTGAAAATTTGACTGGCAATTTCCTGAAAAGGAGTTGTTAGCATTACTAGCTTGTATTTTCACATAATATCCTTGTCTTAAAATAAAATTTGCAGGGAACAGATGTACAGCAGCCAATTTGGAATGGTTTATTTTAGAGTATTTTTATTGCTTGTTATTTTAAGGAAATCCCTTTACTATTGGCGCTTTTTTCTTGACCTATCCGCCTGGTGCAGTCAAACGAACAAGCCAAGCTAGTAATAGGTCAGATCCTTGGTTCATTTCCAAGTTGTGTGTGTTTGTTCTTGTGTCAGGACTGTTTTGAGTCTCTGCTGAGTATCCTGCACTGGAGCTGGACCACGCTGGTGTTGGGGGTGGAGGAACTTAGGGGACTGAAGGGTTTCCAGTTCACAGCCACCCTTTTGGATTTGGAGCGCCTGCGGTTTGTGGGCACCTGCTGTCTGCGGCTGTTGCGTGTCTACATCTGCGAGATCTTCCCCATTTCTGGTACTATATCTCCTCTGTTGTTTAAAGGGGTTAAAGTGGCACCCCACTAACTGTTTATCTAACAACTGAACATTGGCTCAGTTCATCAAAATCATCAATACATTTTATGCATAGCAAACTTCTTAAAGGGACAGTTTCTATTATTAATAAATCACCCTGATGTCATTTCAAACCTTATAAGACTTCCGTTCATCTTCGGAAAACAAATGAAGATATTTTTGATGAAATGTGAGAGCTTTCTGTCGTTCATAGACAGCTATGCAACTGACACTTTGATGCTTCAAAAAGATCATACAGAGACTGTAAAACTAATCCATATGAATTGAGACATGATCACTTTATATGATGAACCAATTGAATTTAGTCTTTTATTCACATATAAACTAGGGCCGGGACTTATACAAATAACACATATACATATACACATATCACATATAACAACGGGAACGCGTTAATTAAGATGAATTAATTACGGGACTTTAACGCGTTAATTAATTACGCAAATAAACGGAACGTTTTTCAATGAATGAGTTTCGGCGGACCACCAACTAGCACTCATGAGTCACGACAACAACAAAACATAGTGAACATGAACGAAGAAGCTGATGAGGCCGCTTTGCTTGGCCCTTTGGATCTGAAATTTTGTTTTAAAAAACGAAAGGATGGAAGCGTCGACAAGAGCATGGTTGTGTGCAAGCTTTACAACAAGGAATTTGCGTATCACCGAGCCTCAAATATCACAAATATGCCTTTGCTACACTTAATGGCAAACATTGCACTGGTGTGCTGGACTGAAATAAATAAACAATATTTTTTTGATTAAGCTAATGTATTCAGTCATTATTCAATGGTATACTAAAAATCCATGTGAAAAATTACTTCACATTAATCAACTGTAAAGGCTCTGCTACATTGACTGTTTCTTTTGCACGGAACTGTAGCAACTTTAAACACGTTATTTGAAACATTTTCATTTTGTCCATAACATTTTATCGTTCTCCTAAATAATTCAACATAAGAGCATGTGCTCTTAAGTGTGCTAAAAAATAGGTGTTAATTAAAATTGATTTTGAACACTGCTGTGACTCTTGACACTGTACTACTAGACCTTGTCACCTAGTCTTATTGTTACACACTGAATCTGTGCTGACACTTCTTGCTGAGTCGTACTATATATATATCCCGAGTGGAATTCCCTTGAGTTACAGATGTAATCTATATTGACTGCCAAGGTCTCATGTCACACTTGTCCTTTAAGCACATGTCTTGAGGACCTTTACCTGACAGCATACTGTTTGGACCACATCGCATCTACATGCATCTTATACTGCCTGTCTGTGTCTCTTATCCAGCCAGTACCAAAGCTGTTGTGGAGGAGTCCAGCAAGCTGGCGGAGTGCGTAGGAAAGACACGCAGCCTCCTGAAGAAGATCCTGTCGGAGGGAATGGACAACTGCCTGACCAAGCTGGACAATGACCCGCAGGGATATCTGAGTCAGCCCCTCACGTTGCTGGAGGCTGTGCTGCAGGAGTGTCACAACACCTTCACCGCCTGCTTTCACTCCTTCTACCCCACCCCTGCCCTGCAGTGGGCCTGCCTCTGCGACCTGCTCAACTGCCTGGACCAGGTATTCACAATCATTAGAGATTCTAGTCAAGTCACCTTTATTTATATAATGCTTTTTACAATACAAATCGTTGCATAGCAGCTACAGTAACAGGGAAAGTAAAGCAACAAAGTTTGTTTCGGCTTTATAGCAGCTCTAGAAGAAAATAGTGTCATTGTACAGATTAAAGGGTTCGTTCACCCAAAAATGAAATTGATGTCATTAATGACTCACCCTAATGTCGTTCCACACCCGTAAGACCTCCGTTCATCTTCGGAGCACAGTTTAAAATATTTTATATTTAGTCCGAGAGCGTATCCAAGTGTATGCACAGTATACTGTCCATGTCCAGAAAGGGAATAAAAACATCATTAAAGTAGTCAATATGTGACATCAGTTAGTTAACTAAAATATCTTGAAGCATCCAAAATACATTTTGGTCCAAAAATAACAAAAACTACGACTTTATTCAGCATTGTCTTCTCTTCCGGGTTTGTTTTCAATCCTCAAACAAAGATTCGAACGATTATGAATCAGCGTATTGATTCATGATTCGGATCGCCAATGTAATAAATAGAACTAAATATACTAAATATTTTATATTTAGTATATTTATACATACACTTGCATACGCTCTCGGACAAAATATAAAATATCTTAAACTGTGTTCCGAAGATGAACGGAGGTCTTACGGGTGTGGAACGACATTAGGGTGAGGAGTTAATGACATCAATTTCATTTTTGGGTGAACTAACCCTTTAAGGTCAGTGTAGACTCACCCCCATGTCTTTCCAAAACCGTATGGCTTACTTTCTTCTGTGGAACACAAATGAAGATATTTTGAATAATGTTGGTAACTCATTGGTGATTCGGGTTTCAGTGACATCCACTATATAGACAAAATACAGTCTGGGCATCAACATTCTTCAAAATATCTTATTTTATGATTAGCAGGAGAAAGAAAGTGAGTAAATGATTCTAGAATATTTATTTTTAGGTGGACTATCCCTTTAAGTCATCAAAAGGAAGAAATAGTAAATTATCTTTGCACAATTATTGTTATCATTACATTTTTTATTTTATTTTTTAATATGTATATGTGGCTAATACGTGTATGTATATGTGGCTAATATTTTTAATATGTGGCTATAATATTTTGTGTATTTTAGTTCATTTGACTGAAAGAGTTAATATGGGGGAAATGTACAATCTTTTTGCTTTTTAATGCTTTAGGAAAGATTTATATATACTGTGCTTTTTAAAGGTGTTCTTTTAAAGGGGTACTTCAGCGCTGGGAAGATGAATCTGTATTTAAACTGGATGATTAATGTAGTAGAAATGTGAAATTATTTTTTTATTTGGTGCTTTCTAGACTGAGAAAAGATATTTTTGTCTCATGGGGATGAAAGACAACAATTCCCAGAATGCTTCGCTGCCCTACTAGGCCACTCCCAAAGCCAACGCTGCTGAATAACTGGATCACTTTCACTTTCCCCCCACCGTGTTCATTTTCATAAAATCAGTTCAGTTAGAGAACAGACAATACAATTAAAAACTGAAAGTGTCTGTTCAATATAATGTGATTTAGCCGCTGAGGAAGTGTCAGCACAAACGCAGCAGGAGTCAAATTACAAACATTCGTGATGAGCTAAATGAGCTTGTGATGAGACCTGGGGTAAACGCGACCGTGGCATAGATTCACAGCAAGTGTGCAGTCTGCCGCGTTTTCAGTTCATGCCTTTGGAAGCTTATCTTTTAATAGGATTTAATTTGAGAAGTTAAAACACTTACTTTGCTCCTCCGGCCGCTCCGTTTACTGCCTGCAGCTGCTTTTACTGCAACTTTTTCAGCTGAACCACATTCAGTTCCTAGCTCACTCTGCAAATGAGCCACTTAACAGATTTAGGCCTGATGAATTTGAGCTCTAAAATATCTCCAGTCACATTCTTAATCAGAAAGATTATCTACACAAAAAAATTTAATCTTCAAAAACAGCCTCCCACATATTTACTGAGGAATACAATTGTTTCTCGATTGGTATCAGACGTATAGTCCGGTTAAGTGCAGCAAGGCTCTACTAATCATAACATTGACCTTCATGTCGACCTCCAGGACATTCAAGAGGCGAACTTCCGCACGTCGAGCAGCCGTCTGCTGGCTGCGGTGATGTCAGCGCTGTGTAATACGTCGGTCAAGCTGACCTCCATCTTGCCCATCGCTTACGACGGGGAGGTGTTGCTGCGCTCCCTCGTCAAGCAGGTCAGCACGGAGAATGACTCTGCTCTGGCTCACCGCTTCCCCCTGCTGGTGGCACACATGGAGAAACTCAGCCACGTGAGTACCATCATCTGTTTGAACATGCTTAATCAATTTATTTTAAATATAAAACATTTTAGTAATGTTCATCTGCCTCAGCTTTTACTAAATACTCTGTCGTGTTTTGATCAGACGGAAGAGAATCTCATGGGTATGACGACTTTCCGGGAGGTTCTGGAGAAGATGCTTGTCATCGTGGTGCTTCCTGTGAGGAAGAGTCTGAGGAAGGAGGTTGAGCTCTTTTCTCCTCATCTGGTGTCCAACACATGTGGCCTGCTGGCCAGTATTGTCAGTGAGCTCACCGCCTCTGCTCTCGGATCTGAGGTTAGAAGGACAAATATTCTACTACTTTCTCATTCCTCTTCTCCTCACATACACACACCCCTTGTCTCTCTTTGTCCGCAGAGCATTCGCCCTGCTGCTCTAATTGCATTACAGTTACCGACTGGCCATAAATAGCTTTTAGATAGTGGAGGAAAAAATCGTTCTCTCCGTTTCATGAGATCTTCATGTTCGTGAATCTGCATCTGTATTGCCCCAAAGAAACTTAATTTTATTATTGAAGGACCTGTACCTTTTTTATTACACATTTTGTAATCTAATCAATAAGCGTGCTACTCTAACTGTCTAACACGTTGGACTGCTTTAACATTTTACTGTTTAAAAGCATTGAATTGTGTAGATTTATTTCCAATTATCAGTGCAAAAATGGAAAGTGCCCAGATTCTATGTCGCCTGCTGAGTCATGAGAACAGGTGTGTCCTCCACAGGACCACAACAGTCTACTGCAGTCCGTCTCTCCCCTCTCTCTGGCGGTTTTGGAAAAGGCCATTGGCCTGTTGCCATGGTAACTGGCATGTCATGCTCTGTTTGAGTATGTAATCCAGACAGTTACGGCTGCTTTGCTGCTCTTTAACACTGTTCGTTACCAAAGAAGGAATATAAATCGTATGCTGGCTAATAGAGTTACAAAAATGGCACCAGTCTCTGTTGTTTGCAATAGCACAGGAAGAGCAGGGTTTTAGCTCTTGGTTGTCATGGAGGCTCCTGTTCAAAAACAAAAACATCCTCTCTCAGTTAGTCTTATCTGGCCTACTGCCACCTGCTGGAAAAACATCTTTAAAGGATAGTTGACCCAAAAATGTAGCATTTTTATTTTCCATTTCCAAATATTCTTTTTCCAAACAAATTTAAAATCTAAAAATCCCTCTAAAATAAATGTAAGTTCTTGTTTACACTTTTGTAACTTTTTGACTGTTGTTGTGCAGGTGGACGGGCTGAACTCCCTGCACTCGGTGAAGTCCACCCCCAATCGCTTCACTAAGACCAGCCAGGGACGCAGCTGGAACACGGGGAACGGCTCCCCCGACGCCATCTGCTTCACTGTGGACAAGCCAGGGGTGGTGCTGGTGGGTTTCTGTGTGTACGGGGGAGGAGGCATCCATGAGTATGAGCTGGAGGTGCTCGCTGATGATGTAAGTTATTTTCTTTATTCATCGCCTTATGTCTCACGAAAGCTACACTTATGCCATTTAAAGGAATAGTTCACCCAAATATAAAAATGATCACAACATTTACTCAACCTCAAGCCATCCTAGGTGTATATGGCTTTCTTCTTTTAGCCGAACACAATCAGAGTTAGACTATATTGCCAGAGATGCCTGGCTGTACATTGACATCCCATTCTTAATCACCAAACTGTTCCCACAAAGTTGGGAGTATGAAATTGTCCAAAATCTCTTAACTGGAACTTGACTGGAACTAAGAGGCCAAGCCCAACCCCTGAAGAACAACCCCACACCATAATCCCTTTCCACCAAACTTTGCAATGCAGTCAGACAAGTACCGTTCTCCTGGCAACCGCCAATCCCAGACTCGTCCATCAGGTGTCCAGACAGAGAAACATGATTCGTCACTCCTGAGAACAGTTAGGAGTTTGGAGATCTGTAGATATTGACTCTGCAGAAAGTTGCCAACTTCTGTGCAATATTTGCCTCAGCATGTGCTGACCCCGCTCTGTGATTTTACATGGACTACCACTTTGTGACTGAGTTGCTTTTGTTCCCAGTTGCTTCCACTTTGTTATAATACCACACACAATTGACTGTGAAATATTAAGTAGTGAGAAAATACCATGAATGAACTAACTTCACAGGTGGCAACCTACCATGTACCCATTATTTCACAAATATTTGTAGACGCGTCTGCATGCCTAGGTACTTGATTTTATACATCTCTTGCTATGGAAGTGATTGGAACACCTGAATTCAATGAGTTGGAGGGGTGTCCTAATAGTTCTGGCAATATACCGTATATACCCGAATATAGGACGAGGTTGAAAAATGGGGGGTCGTCTTATATTTGCGATATAGACAAATTCACATATCTATTAAACTGACGATAATAAGGTGGCGCTGTTGATGCTCACGCAGCCTTTTGAGGATAAATCACAACTCAAGTATGCCGCTCACACAGAGAAACAGTGGTAAACAGTGGTTTTCCCGACAAGCACATTTTTTTACTCGGACAAGTGAATGACCGATTTACTTATCTGAATGAAAAGCACATGAACTATTCAATGAATGCCACTATGCTAATGAATTATCAGTAGAATTTTCAATTACAATTTTTTTTCTGTTGAAAACCAGATTTTCCCAAAAAAATAAGTCTGGAAAATGGGGGGTCATCTTATATTAAAGGTTGTCTTAGATTCGGCTATATACATTAGTGTACATTAAATAGTACCCTGTCTCTTCCTAGCTTTGTAATGGCATTAAATAGTCGCAGAGTTTTTGAAACGGCGAAAAGCACACCCATCCACTCATCCATCCAGCGCATCCAGTGGCTGTACGCACATTCACAAGAGTTACTTTGGTTTTCGTGAGAGGTGCCTATTCTCGCCTAGCCTACGCTATGCCTAAGTCATATGTCCTACGTCATACCTTAAGTCAGAGGTCACCCTTCCGCCAGAGCTTGACTCGCTCGTGAACTTGCTTACGGCTGTTGCCGGAAGCCAGTGATTTTTTAGTTGTAAATGTGGATATTTTTCTATAATTATTAACCCTCTGGAGTATGGATTATTTTTTTGATGGATGGATGTGCTTTTTGGAGCTTCAAAAACTCAGGCACTATTCAGTGCCATTACAAAGCTGGGAAAAGCCAGGTAATTATTTAATACAACTTTGTGTTCAGCTAAAAGAAAAAAGTCACTACACCTAAAATGGCTGTTTTTTTTATGTGGAACATGAAAGGAGGATTTTTTTAAGAAGCTTCACATTCCTTCAAGTTAGAGCATGTGAATGAGTTCTCCTAATGTCTTACCCTGTTGTTTCTCTCTGTGTTCCTGTTTTGTCCATCTGCCCTGTTTTATCAGGCTCAGACGGAGCACCCTGGAGATTCCACCCACTCCCACAGATGGACGTCTCTAGAACTGGTCAAAGGCACTTACAGCACCGACGACTCCCCCAGTGACATCGCTGAGATCCGTCTGGACAAAGCTGTTCCTCTGAAGGTGCTGTGAATTTTACACATGAATCACACAAAGCATAAACTTCACTTTGGCACAAACTCACTTCCACCCTGTTGCTCTTGCAGGAGAATGTGAAATATGCTGTCCGCCTGCGTAACTATGGCAGCCGCACAGCCAATGGGGATGGAGGCATGACCACCGTACAGTGCTCTGATGGAGTTGCCTTCACCTTCAGCACCTGCAGCCTGAGCAGCAATGGCACAAACCAGACCAGAGGCCAGATACCTCAGATTCTCTTTTATAGGTCCGCACTATATATATTCTTTTATACGCCTAAAAAAATCCTTCTGATCTCCTAAGATGCAGCACCTTCTTGACGGTGATTGTTTGTTGCAGGAGTGAATATGATGGCGACCTGCAATCACAGCTCTTAAGCAAAGCCAATGAAGAGGACAAGAACTGCAGCCGTGCTCTTTCTGTAGTCAGCGTGGTGGTGCGGGCGGCCAAAGACCTCCTCCACAGGGCCTTTGCTGTAGACGGTGAGGATCATTTCCTTAGGTTTCCCAAATACTACTCTGCTATTGGTTGCACAAAAACAGTCACAGCCCACCTCACGCCATTGGTTGAGCTAATGTTATGATAGAAATAAGGAATTAAATTTGACATGATATAGGAACATTTGGATTAAAACACAATTTACATGATAATTAAGCATCTCATTAGCCTAATGCAAAAAAGCTACATTACAGTGATTCACATAAATTATTTGAATTAAACGTGTTTATTGATCATGGTAAGGTTCAGTATAGCAATGCAAATCTCATGAGATTCATCATTTAAGGTAATGGGATTTAAAAAAAAAAGAAATCAAACTGCATTACGGTAATGAGAATTGGGGAAAATATGCTTAATTGTCATAAATATGTCTTTATAGGCTTTTTGTCTGGGTGTGTGTGTGTGTAACAATTAACATAGCATTCTTTTTTCTGTCATTCTTTGACTGTACTGTAGTATATAATCATGCTATCATTCATTCAAGTGTTATTAAACCATTTAAGCGTGATAAGACCACACAAATAACTAAAATCTGTACTGGCGCGGCGTTTGTGAAATGGCTCATATAGCACACACAGAATGCCACTTCAGACAGCATGCCAGTGCTGCGTTGAGTTTTCTTTCATGCAAAGGACAAAACAAAAAATTATGTCAGTATCCTCGTAAGCACAGTATTAAATAAGATATTAAGTGAGTTTTGAGAAAATAGGTTCAGAACCGTGTCCAGCAGTCCAGTGAATCTGCTGATGTCTGTCATTGATGTTAATCATATCATTTCTTGAGCACCAAATCAGCATATTAGATTGATTTCTGAAGGGTCACAGTGAAGTCCGGATCAATGAGGCTGAAAATTCACATTTGAATCACTGGAATAAATTGCATTTTCAAAAAAAAAAAAATATATATATATATATATAATGTTTTGTTTTTCATGTGATTTTGGGATTACTTGGGTTGTTATTGTGTGATTTACCCTTTTAGATCAGCATCATTAGCTATTTGCTATTAGTCTGTTTGATGCACATTTGATGATTAATGTTACTGATGTCTCTACAGTTGAAGACATTCCTGAACTTCTGAGTTCCTCCAGTCTCTTTTCGATGCTGCTACCTCTTATTTTGGCATACATTGGTCCTGTGGCTGCATCTGTCCCTAAGGTAAGAGATTTTTTCTTGGTGGAATTGGCAAGTTTGGGTTATGTGATAAGGATCCTCTGTCTGTCTATTGTTAGCTTTTTTCTTTTCTCACGATATCTTCGGTTAACTGTTTAAAATGTTATCATTTTCTATTAGGCTGCAGTGGAGGTATTTGGTTTGGTTCAGGAACTTCTTCCAGCTGTGTCTGCCCTAAACCAGAAATATGCTCCGCCAGCCTTCAATCCTAACCAATCCACAGACAGCACCACTGGGAACCAGCCGGAGCAGGGCCTATCAGCTTGCACCACCTCCAATCATTATGCTGTCATCGAGAGTGATCACCCCTACAAGCAGGCTGGTGTCACCCAGTACAAGGTACAACATTAGTGTTCTTCTGTATAGTCAACAAAATGAGGGAAGTCAAATCTATCTAGCAATCGCCTAGCATTACTCTGACAACTACCCTGAACATCTTAGCAACCATTAGGCAACTGTCACTATCTAGCAACAAGCACTTAAAACGATATAGCAATGAGAACAAGAATTTTCAAACTTGGGTCAAAAGGTGAGTCGTGGGCAGTCCCTTGGTTGCAGCTAAATATGCTTTACAGTGAAACACACACACACACAAACACATATATATTTTGTGACATAGGGATATTCCATGGTTTTTATACTGTACAAACCGTATTTTCTATCCCCTTACACTGCCCCTGCTCCTAAACCTACACATCACAGGAAACATTTTGCACTAAAAAAACCTCATCCTGTATGATATATAAGCATTTTGAAAAGTGGGGACATCGCCGATGGCTCATATTTCACCCACTCCTTGTAATACCTATGTCATACCCATGTCATTATACACATTTGTGTCCTCATGTCACAAAAACATGCCCACACACACACACACACACGTTCACGCACACAAAAACAGTTTAGTCTAGGGCGGCATGATATACCAACATTAAATAGAAATCACGATATTGCAATTTTCTAATCGCAAATGTTATGATTTTACTCACCCTTTGACTTGTAAAAGTGCAACTTGTTTTCATTTGTTTCATTAATAAGTGGCTTTATGCGAGTTATTAACTAAACTTGTCGCATTACAGGGGAAAATACTAAATAGTTTTCACTGTTAAATGGTGGAGGGGCACTATTATGCATCTTCTGAAAGAGCGCTGAATCTCATGCACTTAACACATGTGAAGAGGAATCAGAAATAAGCAATAGCAAATTTAAGCAGATGCATATGTAAAATTAGAATTAATACAGTTATTTACATGTTGTGTCATTGCTTTCGAGTCCATATCGTAAAAGTGTTTACAAAGCCCATGCCGTAATTACGACTGATCTACCAACCACAGTGAAGTGTACCGCGTACGAATAAATAATTATATAATTAATATTGTTACAAAACAACACAGTCTTTAGAAGTTAATGTTATTTTTAATCCTGTAATGCACTTCTCTCCTTGTCACCAGTGGGCGGGGCCAAAGTTCCAACAGTAAAGTAGAAGTTGATTTTCTTCTGCAGAGGCGGTCATAGATAGGCACATTCCACAACGAATCATTTGCTGCACTTGGTTACAATAAAATATGTTTTTTGGACTAACAACAAAGTTTTCAGTTGTGAAACTTACAAATTTATTCTGATAGTATTATAACCTCTTGTGTGAAAACCTCAAGGAAAATGTTATTCATCAGTTCATGATGCCTTTTATGTTAAATGGCTTTCCTGTAGCTCAACCAGTAGAGCGTGGCGCTAGCAATGCCAAGGTCATGGGTTCGATTCCCAGGGAAAGCAAGAACTGGCAATAATGTAAAAATGTGTACATTGAATGCAATGTAAGTCGCTTTGGATAAAAGCGTCTGCCAAATGCATAAATGTTAATGAACCTTGAGCATAATTTTAGAACACAGTCAACTGCCTAGCAACACCCTAAAACCACCCAGAATACACTAGTAAACTCAAAGCCTTCAGTACTTCAAAATCTCTCTTTAAACTAACCAAGTATTCAGACAAAATAAGGCCTTCATAACCTTTTTTTTATTTTTTATTTTTATTTTTTTATATTTAAAGCCACCATTCAGCTTGTTTTGACAAATACTTTTTCTTGTTACAAAATGAGATGCGGTATTGACTATACCTTACTTAAGAGCGCTTGAATCACATTCCCATGCTCTGGCGTTTCAGGTTTCCTTCCCAGACTGCGTTCGCTGGATGACCATTGAGTTTGATCCTCAATGTGGCACGGCGCAGCCAGAAGATGTTCTCCGTCTCCTGATCCCCAGCCGATCAATGCACTTCTCTGGACTCGGCTCCAAAGCTCTGGCTCACGAGACCATCAACAGCTGGACCGAGCTCAAGAAATTCTTTGGCTCCACTGGTTGGCCCACCACTGTCTTGGTGCTGCCAGGTAACGGTGAAGTCCCTGTCTACCAATCTTTATAAATATATACTTTATACCTTCATGCTGATTTAGGTACTGTTGACAGTATTAGCAGATGTTTACTTAACACCATTCCCAGGACACTTTCAGGCCCTTGAATGAGAGTCTTTACTCTGTCAACAGATACATCTTTTATATGTGGTACCAAAGAGGGTTTATAAACACCACATCTCAACAGGAAGATTGTGGGATTGTTTACAGAATATTATCCCTATGCCTGTGAATTTATGGGCTGCTGCCATCTTTATTATTCAAAATGAGTTATCCCATACTCTCTCATTAACTCATTTCCATTTCCAAGGTAATGAAGCCCACTTCTCCTTGGAAACGGCATCAGATTATGTGAAAGATGAGAAAGCCTGTTTCTACGGATTCAAAGCTGTAGCTGTCGGTTATGAATTTAACCCTGGTGTTGATGAGGTATGAAATTTCTCCTTGCAAAACAAACGTGTCAAACCTGAGCCCGATGCATGAAATGTTTGAGGAGCCCATTTTATCTAATTTGTAAAATAAGTATTAATTGTCATGTCAACATTTATAGTAATATTAAGATAAAACACATACAGTTCTGTTGTTCAAACAAGCTGCTTATGGATTTTAACGGGTTGTCGTTTTTATTAACCAATATCAATACTTAAATCAGAGGAATCTATATTTTAGTCTATGCTGTTTACTGTTGATTTGTTTCCAAAACTTATTTGCAGCACGTTTCCCATCCAAAAACTGTAATAAGCTTTGTGTTCTTTTACTTTTAATATAAAAAGAAGTCTGAGCTTTCGTATTCTGTATGTTTTCTTTTGAAATTTAAACAATAAATACAAGTTTAGCTATTTAATGTGGTGTGACAGATCGCTGTAGCGTCTCAGTTCAAGCGAAAGGGGCAGTGCATGAACTTATCATCTCTTCCTCTTTATTACTAGTAAAAATGATAAAACACTAGCATGAAAAAACATGAATGAATGAACATTAGCTGTTAGGTTGAACAATACAACTTTCTGAAATGTACTGTATTATGTCACAGTGTTTCAATGGCAGAAAGACGTCAGTAAAAAAAGCTGGGTAAACAATGACGCATAACATTATATTTACCTCTGAAAAGTTATTGAATGACAATAGTTTGATGGTTAGCTAGAAGAAAAAAAAACATATAGACTATTAAATATTTATTAAAAAAAACTTAAATATTTGATGCATGTTTAAATATAATTGAAACTTTGTTTTTATGACAGCCACTGTTTAAATGTTTATATTAATATAAAAATTGTCATTAAAAGAGTTATTATTTTATTATTATTATTATTATTATTATTATTATTATTACGAGCTTTATGTGCAAGTTAAATGCTTGTTTACAAATCAAATAAATTGTAACCATTAATATTAGTGTAGCAACTAACATGGTTCCCTGAATAGTTTAACCATATTAATGTACCTGCTACATCCACATAAATCGGAATTGCCATTCAATCAAATAGCAATCTTGTGAATCAAAATTGAATAGAATCATGAATTTTGTATCAATATTCAGCCTTAGAAGCATGTGTATTGAACTGTGAGTGAAAACCATTTTTAGCTTGGAACGTCCAAAATAAAAATCATTTTATGTCTACAACTGCTAGTATTTCAGTTATGCATTGCTTGGATTAGTGATTTATACTGCACATGTATTTGAGATATTTGTCATGTGGCTGTGTTTTCAGGGAATTATTCAGCTGGAGAAGGAATTGGCCTATTTAGGAAGCATGTGCGCAGCTGCACTCATGAAAAAGGATCTTGCCCTACCCATAGGTAAGAATGATGCTGCTTGACTGTTGGATGCATAGAAACTGGAATGTGCCACACAGGTAAAAAAGTTAACTAACATAATCTGACAATGTATTTTCGAGTCTTCAAGAGATTCCAACTAACTAAATGATGTCACGTATGGACTACTTTGATGATGTTTTTATTACTTTTCTGGACATGGACAGTATAGTGTGCCTACACTTTCATCACTATTTCCAACACTATTTCTTTAGTGGGGTACTGATAAAATCATAAGCAAGAATCAATGCACTTTTGTGTCTTTTTTTTCTTATTGTGTGGATTATTTACCATCCTATAGGGAATGAACTGGAGGAGGATTTGGAGATTTTAGAGGAAGCCTCACTCCAGGTACTACATCAGACAACATTTGTTTTGTGTGAGTCCTGCACATCATCAGAATGTGCTCTAATCGTGTGTTTGTGTTGAGCAGGTGTGTAAATCCCACTCAGGACTCCTGGGAAAGGGACTGGCCCTCTCACACTCTCCCACCATCTTAGAGGCACTAGAGGGGAACCTGCCATTGCACCTACAGACTAACGAACACTCCTTCCTAGAGGACTTCATTACCTGTGTGCAGAACTCCAGCGGTGGGCGGCTCGCCAGGTCGGTATCAAACATTTTATGGCTCCTTGTATTCACAAAGAAGTTTGAGGCCCTCATCCAAGCATCTTTACCATTCTATTTCCCAAGGTGGCTTCAGCCAGACTCTTATGCAGACCCTCAGAAGACATCACTCATTTTGAACAAGGACGACATCCGCTGTGGCTGGCCCACTACTGTTGTGGTGCAGACCAAAGACCAATATGGAGATGTTGTCCATGTGCCAAACATGAAGGTTAGCATATTTCTGAATCAAATGGTGTGTCACGAAACTAGCATATCTAATCGTCTCTGATCTGTGTTGTAGGTTGAAGTCAAGGCTGTTCCTGTCTCTCAGAAAAAGTCAATCCAGCAGGAGAACATGAAGAAACTGCAGCGTTTGCCAGGCAGCTCCTCTAATTCTGCATCAGGAACTGATCTGACCTTTGGTGGCCACCCAGCACCCAAACTGGAGGCGACATACGAGCCCATGATCATCAAAGAAGCGCGTTATATCGCCATCACCATGATGAAGGTTACTCTCATCTATTGACTTGATTATTATAGTGGACTCAAAAATGATTTGGTCTTGGGCTGCCCAATTATTCAAAATAAAACCAAAATCACAATATCGCCTTGTGTGATTATCAAATCGCAAAGGTTGTGATATAACAGTGCCACTATTATGCTATTTTAATGGTTCATAATTTTGTTTTTGAAGTCTCCAACAGGTTTTAAAACACTTAATTTAAGAGAAGTCTGTCATTTCACTGGAAGCTCCAGTTATGCAATTTTAATTAAACATTACAGAGTCAATTTTTTTAGTAAAATAATAGGTATGCACGGATGAATCATTCACAATAAGATCAATAAGATGCACTTAGAAAATATAAAGGTGTTATTTTTTCATAATAACTTATAACTAATGTGTAAATGTCATTGCATTGAATGGTTTGACATTTTGTATATTTTAATTACATTTTTACTTACTGTGTTTTTTGTTCAGGCATATGAAAATTATTCGTTTGAAGAGCTTCGCTTTGCATCACCGACACCAAAGAGGTTCAAAGACTACCTTCTTTACCTGTCAAATACATATTACAGTCAACATTCATGTAAGAACAGGTTTCAGGTTCAGTTTGTCTGCTTATTATTCAGGCCCAGTGAGAACATGCTTATCCGGGCCAACACAGACGGCACATACAGCGCTAACTGGACTCCTGGTGCTGTTGGACTTTACACCATTCATGTGACCATTGATGGCATTGAGATCGGTAACTGTATTTCAGGTTTTATTAAAACTTTAAAGCTTTGTACTAGAGCACTTTGTTGTAGAAATATTTAAAGAGAGTGTCCAAATTGTATGGTGTATGTTGCTAGTGCTCAAATAGATTTTCAAACCTTTTTTTTGTGTGAAAATAAATAACTAAATAAACAGTACGTATGGAGCCCCTAAAGGGACATGGTGATGGAAAAAATACAAGATGGGAGGACAAATTACATGTCAGTGCTTTTGTGTTCTCACATTCTCAAAGTTTTCCCCAAGAAACTTTACATTACCCTGAGAAACTGAGAAACTCTCAGGGGAATGCAAACATTTTTGCACGAGAATGCAAAAGCATTGACATTTTTTTCCTATCATCTCATGTTTTTATTTATTTATATTATAACACCATGTCCCTTGAGGGGTTCCGTACTATAGTCATCGTACAGATGTGTGGTTTGTGTTTAACTCTTTATATTTTAGAGCTCATGAGTCATGAAATAGGTAAATAGGTTTTTTGACTGAATAATATTTGCTCAGATGCTGGTCTGGAGGTCGAGGTCAAAGACCCACCCAAAGGAATGATCCCTCCTGGCACACAGATGGTCAAACCCAAAGCTGAACCTCAACCCAGCAAGGTGAGTTCCCAGGTTAAGCAGTTAAAAAAGTGCTGAGATAACTACTCGGCCAGATGTCCAGCCACTCCAGTCATTCATTTAACACACATTTTACACACTCAAAAATTTGGGGTCTTTAATATATTTATTTAATGTTTTTGAAAGATGTCTCTTACACTCACCAAGGCTGCATTTATTTGGTCAATAACACTGCAAAATTTCACGTGATCCTTCAGAAATCATTTTAATATGCTGATTTGATGCTCTCAAGAAATATTTCTTTATTATTGTTATGAATTTTGGAAACAGTTGTCCTGCTTAATATGTTTGTGGAAGCCAAGATATATTTTTTTCTGGGTTCTCTGATGAGTAGAAAGTTCAATAGAAAATTACATTTATTGGTAACACTTTTGTTTAGAATATTGAATATTGTATTATTAGGATATTGGCTGTTTATTAGTAGGGTACAATGGGGCAAAAGGCACACCTTAAGAAAAATGTGCTTTTCACTACTCCTATAATATGTGATATACAGAAAAAATGTATATGTTTGTATTGAACATTTATGGAGCAACATATTTTGTGTAAAATAAATCATAAAAGTGGTTATTTTATATAAAAATCTTCAAAAAGTATAAGGTGACAAGTGGGCCTTTTATCCCACACATGGGGTAAAAGATTCACCAGCATGGGGCAAAAGGCACACAGTATTGATACAAATACTTTTGCTAAAATATATTTTTAAAATTGTTTAAGTTAATACTTGTTCAAAACAATCACTTTAACAAAGTCTAAACTATTTTCTGTTTATTTTTGATGAATAAAATAATACATTTTTGATCAATAAATATGCTGTCATTAATATATGTTAATATAGAAATATAGCTAAAAAATATAGAAACAAAATCAAATCATTTTAAAAAGTAAAGATTCTGAAAGCATCGAAGGTGATCCCATAATAATTTTATAAAAAATGTACAGTAGTAACAATAACTTATATTTTATTGTATTATATGGATTTATATAACATTTTTAAATATGGTGGTTTCATTATAAATATGGTGATTATCTCTAAGGTGGACACCCAAATTAATATATGAAACTTACCATCTGAATCGAACCATGTCATGTCAAAAAATGGAAAAGTCAGCCAACTGTTTATTTTTTACCCCAAATACCATACTTTTACATATTCTTCCATTATTGAAAAACTGTTGCTTTAATTAACTTGAACAAAACTGACAAACATTAACAAGACCTTTTGTTTCAAAATATATTCAATAATTTTAGCAACTTGTGTTTGTTACTTAAAGCTACAACATTTTTAAAAACATCAAATATTAGAGCAAATGAGCGCAGGATCAACTTTGCGCTGCTGCCTGAGATCGCCTCAAAGATAAGACTAATTTCCATGTGCATCTTGAAAAGCAGATGTCTTGGAAAGTGCTGAGGCAAGTTTTGTGCCATCTAATGGTTTAGAGGAAAATACAATCAAAGGAGCCTTTTAGCCCGTTGTACCCTACTTATAAAGCACATATTAATGTTGTATTCTGCATCAGATTCTGTTCTACATCACTTAATCTTACCCAATACCTAAACTTAACAACTACCCTACTAACTATTAATAAGCAGTAATTATGAGTTTGAGACAATTTAATCATTTTAACGTGGCCTTGCTGGAAAAAAGTTTTAGGGTGCTTTTACACTTGGTTAAATTTCTTGGTCCAAACCAGAGTTTGATTGCTTCCCCCTCCGGCCAGTGGTCTCTGTTCACATTATGGCTTGTTTCCACCGAGCTGTACGGTTCAGTTCAGTACTCAGTTTCTGCCGGACCCATTGTCAAAACTTGTTAAAGGTACCCTCCTTCCGAACCTTACCGTACCACTTTTATGGCACCCTTCTGTTGGGGTACTTAGACAAGTAGTCCGGCACTAAAGGGTGTTGCGCAGACTCACTGCAGAAAGTTAATTGGTTGACTGAGAATCGTCACTTGCGCATGCTTTTTCTGCTGTGTTTTTCCTTGTAGCCTGAATCCTTGGCTCAAACGAAGCGTATTATCTTCTTGTGAAAAACAGCCACATGCCGAAAAGCAATAACAAGATATGCTTTGTCATCCACTGTTGTTTACTGTGTCGTTTTCATGTTCACATGCGGAATACAGATTATTTCAGGGTTTAGCGTCCTGAATTGTACTGAACTGTTCTGTACTGAACCACGCTGCTCAGTGGAAATGAGCCATTATTTGGTTCCAAACCACGGTGCGCTTACGTCATCAAGCTGCAGTCGCGTACCTATGTTTCTAGGGAATGGCTATGAAGGACAAAGTGGCAAAATGATTAGTTGCTCCAAACTTGCTTCCAAAGCATCAGCACATAACGCTAGTTGCGTTTATTTGCTGCAAATGTACTGGAAATATGTTCTAAAAAAATGCAGACCATCTGTGCAAGGCGAGCAGAAGTGAAATCCACATTCTCTCGTTTGCAGTGCACTTGTCAGGAGCACGAGTGAGAACATGCACAAACAGTTTTATACATCATCAATGGTGGTTCACTTCCGCAATTTTGTACAACCGTTTTGTGTGAAAGCACCCTTACTTTCCTAAAACAACAACACAATCGTACTGACCCCAGTCTTTTGAACGGTAGTGTATGTGTTCACAACTTGACTGTCATTCTCTGGATGATGATGGCCACTGAAGCAGATGGTATATGATTAGTGTTTATTTTATAAATATTATTTATGACTTTAAATACTTTCTGGAAGTTGACGTCCTGCGGCTTGACAAGCTGAAATCCATCCAAAAGTATTTTACAGCATTTTATTCATTCAAATATAATTGTTGGTTACACTTTATTTTAATGTGTCTGTTTTACAGTTTAATTATACATTTAAGTACTGTGTAATATATTTACTGTAGGGTTAGGGTTTGGTTTAGGGTTAATTGCATGTAATTATGCTTAATGTATAGTTATAACTATGGCAACTAACTATGGCAATAGTTACTATAACTAGCAATATAAGCAATATAGCAATATAACTATGGCAACACTGCAAAGTAAAGTGTTACCTAATTGTTGTATAATTATTACAAACAGCTTTGTATGAGCTCATATTACTTGAGGGACCACATGGGTTACATTTGTTTTTGTTTTGGCACTTTTTCTTTTTATTTATAGACGGTTAGTATGAATGCTAGAGTAGAGGCTACAATTTACAATATCGGTGTGTAAATAATAGCTGTGCGGCGTCAGTGCTATTTACAGTGAGGAAAATAAGTATTTGAACACCCTGCTATTAAGTTTTTCCACTTCGAAATCATGGAGGGGTCTGATATGTCATTGTAGGTGCATGTCCACTGTGAGAGACATAATCTCTACAACAACAAAAAAATCCAGAAATCACAATGTATGATTTTTTTAACTATTTATTTGTATGATACAGCTGCAAATAAGTATTTTAACACCTGTTAAAATCAATGTTAATATTTGGTACAGTAGCCTTTGTTTGCAATTACAGAGGTCAAACATTTCCTGTAGTTTTTCACCAGGTTTGCACATACTGCAGGAGGGATTTTGACCCACTCCTCCACACAGATCTTCTCTAGATCAGTCAGGTTTCTGGCCTATCGCTGAGAAACATGTTTGAGTTTGAGCTCCCTCCAAAGATTCTCTATTGGGTTTAGGTCTGGAGACTGGCTAGGCCATGCCAGATCCTTGATATGCATCTTACAGAGCCACTCCTTGGTTATCCTGGCTGTGTGCTTCGGGTCAGTGTCATGTTGGAAGACCCAGCCTCAACCATTCTTCAATGCTCTAACTGAGGAGAGGAGGTTGTTCCCCAAAATCTCGCAATACATGGCTCTGGTCATCTTCTCCTTAATACAGTGCAGTCCCCCTGTCCCATGTGCAGAAAAACACCCCCAAAACATGATGCTATACCCCCATGCTTTACAGTAGGGATGGTGTTCTTGGGATGGTACTCATCATTCTTCTTCCTCCAAACACGTTTAGTGGAATTATGACCAAAAAGTTCTATTTTGGTCTCATTTGACCACATTACTTTCTCCCATGACTCCTCTGGATCATTCAAATGCTGGTTTAAGCGGGGGAACCTTCCATGCCATGCATGATTTCAAACCATGACATCTTAGTGTTTTACCAACAGTAACCTTGAAAACGGTGGACCCAGCTCTTTTCAGGTCATTGACCAGCTCCTCCAGTGTTGCTCTGGGCTGATTTCTCACCTTAGGATCATTGAGACCCCACGAGGTGAGATCTTGCATGGAGCCCCAGTCTGAGGGAGTTTGACAGTCATGTTTAGCTTCTTGCATTTTCTAATGATTGCTCCAACAGTGGACCTTTTTCAAGTTGTTTGGCAATTTCCCATTAGCCCTTTCCAGCCTTGTGAAGGTGTACAATTTTGTCTCTAGTGTATCTGGACAGCTTTTTGGTCTTGGCCATGTTAGTAGTTGGATTCTTACTGACTGTATGGGGTGGACAGGTGTCTTTATGCAGCTAATGACCTCAAACAGGTGCATCTAATTTAGGATAATAAATGGAGTGGAGGTGGATATTTTAAAGGCAGACGTAAAGGTCTTTTATGGTCAGAATTCTAGCTGATCGACAGGTGTTCAAATACTTATTTGCAGCTGTATCATACAAATAAATAGGTTAAAAATCATATATTTTGATTTCTGGATTTTTTTTTTTTTTTAGATTATGTCTCTCATAGTGGACATGACAATTTCAGACCCCTCCATGATTTCCAAGTGGGAGAACTTGCAAAATAGCAGGGTGCTCAAATACTTATTTTCCTCACTGTATATGCAAGTGCAAATAGTGTCACAGTTTATTTTTTTTACTGTGTATTGAACTGGGAAACAAGCAACACAACTGCACAAAATCAAATGTCTTTCCTGCTTTTTTTCTGCTGAATTTTTCTCATTTGACAGGGTGTGTGGGTTCTGTTCTCTCTTTGCGGTAAATCCTTTCTCTTTGACTGCAGCTTCCTGCCATCTTCTCATCTGTCTCACAGTCTCCGTCTCTCCCCCTCTGCTTCTCTCAGGTGCGCAAATTTGTGGCCAAGGACAGCGCAGGGCTGCGCGTGCGTAGTCACCCTTCTCTACAGAGCGAACAAATAGGCATAGTCCAAGTCAATGGCACCATCACATTCATTGACGAGGTAAACCTCTCTAGAATAGGGCCAAAATGTTCTGTATTTAAGTTCTTTTCTTTTTTCTCTTCATTTAATCAGTGAACATAATTATGAATGATTAATGAATTGTTTCTGTTTTAAAACAAAAGGCTTTTAAAACAATTTCTGCATCTTTCTGAGCTTTCTTACTTGCTTTTGATTTGGTCAGAAGCGTTTTGTTTTGCCTATCCTTTGCTTCATATACATGCAGGAGACTTTGAGGCTGTAGTTAAAGCTCATATAAGAGTTATCTATCCCAGCCCATCGCTGCATGCCAATCACTGATACTCCTATAAGGTCCAACCTCACATCCGCAATGCTGTCCTGTCACTTGCTCTAAAGACCCTTTCACATGAGCCGCCAGTGCATTGAACACTGGAGAAAAGCGTCAACCTTGTAATGTATTGCTCACCCATTTGACGTTGACCCTTTAAAGCACTAAACTAATTGGAAAAATTGCATGACTTTTGCATGACAGGTCAAGCTGTATATATATATTTAAAAAAAAACTATCAATCAAAAATTTGGACACGCTTAACTAAATTTATATATCATTTCATAGATATCTTTACTTAAAACTTTATTTTTATTTATCTTATTCATTTTTAAATTATTTTATTTCTTAACATTGGTTATGTTTACATTTATACACACTACTTTTCAAAAGTTTGGTCAATAAGATTTTCTTTGTATATGAATGAAGTCTCCAAGGCTAGAGTTATTTTTTTCATTTTACTACTACTCTACAGTTTACTACTACTAGTTATTTTTATTTTACTAAAAATTAATTCTTGTGATGGCAAAGCTGAATTTTCAGCATCATTACTCCAGTCACATAATACTTAAGAAACTATTCTAATATGATAAGAATAGTTTCTTATTATTTTTAATGCTATACATAAAAAATGTCTTATTATTTTTATAATGCTGCTTAAAATATTTGTGGAAAATCCTACATTTTCTACATTTTTCTATTTAAAACATAAAAAGAAAAAAAAAAGAAATCTTTTGTAATGTTGTAAATGTTAATTTGTATCAATATAATACATTCTTACAAAATAACAAGATCTTACTTTCCCCAACCTTTTGAACTTTTATCTATTAATTATGTATATATTATAGTATTAAATCTAAAGAACTAGTTTAATTCTTAATATTTGATAATTTATTGATTTGCAAAAGCAAAAATGTACTTTGTATTTTTATTTAACTGATGAGTAGAAGGGGATAGTAAAGGAAAAGCGGAAAGTGCGAAAAGTGAAAAGTAACTATACAAGTGTATTTCATTTACGTGTCCATATTTTTTAGTGGTAGTGTTAACTCCCTGCTTTCTTGCTAACTTGCTAATCTGCGAACCTGTAGAATTACACTTCAATGACATGGCGGCACTTTTCACGCGCTCAGTGTCGCATAACGCATGCGCTGAGCAGTGCCTTGAAGCCTGACACAAGTCACGTGAAAGGGCCTGTTGTTCCCTGCTGTCAGCCCCTACATGCATATACAAATTCTGCAGAGGATGCATCTCATTTTCTCTCAACACAACTGGACATCCACTGTAAATTCAACTGGTTGGTGCCACTCATTTACGCAATTGGTTCTGCAGCCTCAGAGGCTCATGCGAGGGGCGTGTTAGCAGTTACAGGAGGGCATGGCTCCGCTCTGTTGCTTGTTTCCCATAGATCCACAATGATGATGGTGTCTGGCTCAGACTGAATGATGAGACAGTAAAGAAGTATGTTCCCAACATGAATGGGTACACTGAAGCCTGGTGCCTCTCTTTTAACCAGCATCTGGGCAGAAGCCTCCTGGTCCCTGTCGACGTAAGTAAAAGGCCTCCCCCTTCGTAGATTAGCCGGAGCCCCTACACTGCTCATTTGGGAACGGGATTTGTAACTGTCAGCTTAACTTTAGTCACATTTGATATACTTCAGTTTGGCTCTTTTTACAGTGAATCGCAGGCATCTTATGACCCACTCCCAAATGCCTACAAGCATGCTGTGTTGATTACTCACAAAGGCCAACAAAAATGTGCCCTTGCATGTGTTAGTGCTACTGTGTAGTTTAGTTCGGGCACGTTCACTGAGACCAGGCTGGAAATTGTTTGGGGGGTGGGGTGCATGTTGCCAGTCCCTTATCTTATTGACTCCTGGTAAAAGACACTAACTCATGCACACTGTTTTGTAGGGCTGCACCATTATGACATTGTTCATATTTTGTCTTTTTTATCCCTTGGTATTTTAATGTCAGTTATTAATTCCAATTAATAGTGTTCACTTTAAAATATTACAATGCGATTTGTACCACATCTAAACCTTGTTTATTATAAAGGCTGGAATGCACTAAAGGGCTTTTAAAATTTGAACAGATTTTAAAACACTAGGCCTTACACGCAGACAAAAATGGGCATCATGCAGACCACAAACTCATGTAAAAATGTGTGTTGTCGTAGGAGACACAAGACAAATGAAAACAGTTTATGTTTTAAAATTAGTTCAAATATATTAAACATGTTTGACCTCCTCCAACTGGGTGGAATTGTAGTGTGAAGCTAACATAAACTATGTGATTTTCTCAATCTCTCAACTACCAATGGCCAGAATCTGCAGACTGGCCCTAAGTTTCGACTCTTCCACTCTTCCAGACTGCAAATCGGGGCAAAAACCTTTGCAAAAGTCATGCAGTATATTTCAGCCTTAATGGGAGTGTTCTAGTTTTGGTGTGTCAAAACTTGTTCTGGTGTATGTTAGGTTTCTCACCATCTATATCTGGGATGGGCAACTTTGGTACTGGAGGGGCACTCTCCTGCAGTTCATTTAGCTCCAACCCTGAAAAAAACTCATCTGCCTGTAGTTTTTTTGACATATGATGCATCTGAAATCAAATACCGTATTCTTCAGCATATACAATGGTTTTTCGCATCTTATATTCAGGGTATGGAAGCGTTTCCCTAAATAAAAAATAGAGTAATTGCGACTTTTTATCTTAGAATTCTGACTTTTTTCTCTCTTACAATTGCGAGTTGTAAAGTCACAATTCTGACATTTTTTCTCAAAATTGCGAGTTTTAAAGTGAGTGTGCTACGAAAGTCTTAAAACATAAACAGTCACAGAAAAGCTTTCCGTCTTAAGAGGCACATGACTGTCATGTTTGTGTGCCTCCCTGATAGGACTAAACTTCCCAGTATGTTATTTTTAAATGTAAGATGGTACCCAGATTGCAACTTAAAAAAATAATTTAAAAAATGTATTTATGTGAAAAACAGTATGCCAACAGAGTAGTAACCTAGCCATGAGGCCATGGGAAAAGATTTATGAATGGCAGTGAAGAGACGCAAATTATGCTGGTAGGACTAGTGCATTGAAATTTTGTTCATTCTACCACATTCATACTATATAGAACGCACTTTTTAACAGTCACAATTTCAAATTGAAATGTAGTACCTAGCGTTTGATTCGCTTGTTCAGGTGTGTTTGATTAGGGTTGGAGCAAAACTCTGCAGGACCGAAGTTGCCCATCCCTGATCTACATTGTAAGTGAGCAGCGCGACATGTCACAATGCTTTTCGCTTTGCCTCTACTGCTTTTTTGTTTTGAGTGTCAGGTGATGTTTCTACAGCTTTCTTTTTTTTTTTTTAAAACAAAAGAGACAAAACACTGCTTAAAAATGTGCTCATTAGAACTGATTGTGATTTCTTGATGGGCCTATAGATTCCCCAATGCGCAAATGATGTGACAGAAATGCATACACCGTTTGCTGCGTCAGCCATTATCATGATCTATTCAATTAATTGTGCAGCCCTACTGTGTTATTCATCATATGTGGTGTGAAAAATAGCTCTTGTATGATACTGAATATCAATGAACAAAGCTTTGCTGTTTCCTGGTCATGACAGTATCATAGTATAAACTCAATGAAAAATGTAACCTCTTCATATAGCCAATCTGTAAAAATGGATTCATAAACCGATGAAGATTCATTAATTTCTTTAAAATTTTCTCAATGGCCCTGAAACCTTTTCAACAATTGGTTTAAAAGTGGTCGATCTGTTTAAATGTTTAGCTGTTTGGGTCCCGCAACTTTTAATGAGGTTCTGCCATGAAACAAGCCGTTTTCAATCCAAACTCAAGGCCTGAAAGTTGGGCCATGATTCTGAGAGCATAATTACCTCTGGATGTGAAAAAGTCATCAAGGCTCCCAGTATGAACAGCATGACACACCACTAATCTTTTTTGGAAGATTATGAATGCTCATATATCTTATGTGATTTATTTCTCATTTGCTGTATTTTGATGTGGTTTGAATTTTGCAAAATTCAAGCAGACCCCAGAATTCTAGGTTTAGGATTGTTCCATTTGCTAGACCTTCTTCTCTGCCTTCAAATTCTTCTCTTACTGTATCATGAAGAAAATTCGAAAGACATAAAATGCACCCAAACAAACTGTCACTATAACAAAGCCATCTCTTCCAAAAAAAGACAAACCATACCATCTGCGTTTCTGATTGAAGGTAATTCCCGACAGTGTTTGTAATCTGCTTATAATCTGTTGCTCAGAATATCTTTAGCGCTAGCCAAGGAGTAAGGGATATCGACTTTTTGTCTTGGACGACCTTATCTTGTTTTCCCCAGGTGAGTTGTCAGAAGATGAGGTGTGTTGTAGCTTGGCTGCTGCTTTGCTTTTCACCAGTGTTTCTCATGATTTGGAGACGTTTCAGATTGTGATTTGTACATGTAGTATTGGAGCATCATCAGAGTTGCATGTTTGATTGTGTAAATCGTGTGAGTGACACAACATATATTTTATCGTCTTTTCCTTGTGTGCACAACGTTTCCAGTAGCACGTTTCAAGTGTCTTGTAACAACCTAATGATCATTACATTTATGCTAACCTTGGGTAAAGCTTTTTGCGTTTTCATGTAGTAGTTCACAGTTGAAAACATTAACTCATTTGCATGAGGATTTAAAGGAATAGTTTACTCAAAAATAAAAATGTTGTCGTTATTAACTTGCCTTAATATCATTCCAAACTTGTATGGTGTTGTTTTTCATGAATCACAGAAGGGGAGTTCTAGTCCATACATTGACAGTTAATATTAACCACCTGTCTATCACCAGACCAAACTCAATCTTGATAAGATTGAACATTGGTCTGGGGAGTCTGCTCTGTATTTTTACTGCATGAGAGGCGAGATCAATGGGCATAGTTCAAATGACTCTGTACGCAATTGGATAGTCCTTCAACCAATCACACCACAAGAGGTGTGATCAACGGGCATAGTTCAAATGACTGTACGCAATTGGACCAATCTTTAACCAATCAGACCAACGATCCATCACTTCTCTATCTGTCATTGTGTTAAACCCGCCAATAGCGTGCCAGGTGGATAAGCCTGTTTTTGATTGGTCCCCGCTAATTTGTAACAAACAGGATAAAAATATGTACAGGTTTCCAGCCTGAGTTGCAGGGCGAAATCAAATCGTAGGCAGATCAGGCTGGGTTTTGTTCCAGTATAATAAACCACAGCTTTCAAGCTCAAAAATAATTTATGCGAATAAGTTGCTGTTGATGTTCTCCCAAAAATGGTTGGGAGAATGGATCTCCCAAAAATGAGAATTGTCATTTATTCACCCTCAAGTTGTTTCAAACCTGTATGAATTTCTTTGTTCTGCTGAACACAAAATATGATATTTTGAAGAATATGGGGAACTAAAGAGTTAATAGACCCCACTGACTTCCATAGTACTGTATTTTTTCCCCTACAATGGAAGTCGGGGGGGTCCATCAACTGTTTAGTTTCCCATATTCTTTAAAATATCTTCTTTTGTGTTCAGCGCAGAAGTTTGGAACAACTTAAGGGTGAGTAAATGATGACAATTTTCATTTTTGGGTGAACTATCCCTTAAATGGCACCAAACGATATATGGAGATTCTCCTTTTGTGGTCGATGGGAAAAAAATAACTATTCAAAATAATAGTGACAGAATTGTAATTTTTGGGAGCACTATTCCTTTAATAAAAACAAAAAGCAGAATATGTGAATGCATGTGTTTGTTTTGTTTTCTTACACAAGGGCCAAGTTATTTTTTTCAGTTTATTTGTCAGGAGTACTTGACATCAGAACACAGTTATGCGCTGTAATCTTCATCCCACAACCTAAAATGTTTTACATTTAGTATAAAGTTTCATTTAGATATTTGATATTAGATACATGATATTTGTAAAGATTGTCTTGTTTGTATGTAGAAGCACAGTTGTCAGATCTATGTTATTGCTGATGTAAGCAGGTGCTTCATCCTGGTAGTAAATTATGTTGAAAGGGTCAGTGATGTCCTTTTTTTTTTTTTTTTTTTTTTTTTTTCGGATGAATTTTCTATTGTATGCATGAATTTAGTTGTAAATGTATTTTTGAAAAAATTATATTCAAAAATACATTAACAATGGCATGAATATGCTGCTTCTATGAAGATTATTTTTTTTAATCTTTTTTTTTCTTTTTTCTTTTTTTTTTGTTGTTGTTGATATTTTAGATACTGTGCGGAAAAAAAATGTCAAGGTTATGTAACAGTCCTGCAATCATAATGAGTCTTAAAAAAAAGTAAAATAGGTTGAATTTCTTTAATAACAACAAAATATGCTGAAAATTGTTTTGCAAAATCTGTGGGCGAGTTTCCCTGCAAAGACATTTCTATAGACTGTTAAACTGCATTTTCAAAAGATTTTTTTTTTTTTTTTTTATCATATCAGACAGCCTTATTCGACTTTGACCCTATGGCAAAGACTTATTGTCTTTTAATCTAAAGAAAATTGAATTGAATGTAATATTTTGAGGACATAATTTTATAATGTATAACTTGCTTTCCAACTTAAATTAACTGGTTTCCTTTGGTTTTGCAGGAGGGCAGGTCAAATTTGGATGATTATGGAAAGGAGACCAGTGGCCACCCTTCTCATGACACCACTGTACGAGACATGGGCGCAGGCCAGGGTGGTGGACCGGGTCTTTATAAGGTAGTGAAGACCGGACCTTCGGGTCACAACATCAGAAGCTGCCCAAACCTTAGAGGTATCCCCATTGGAATGTTAGTTCTGGGGAACAAAGTCAAGGCGGTAGGCGAGGTATGGACTCCCAACTGTGTTACTGTGGCTGCCAATAAATGACTAATTAGCCAGATTTCTTGCTAGTTCTGCAGTTTCTGTAACACAAATTCTTCATTTTTCTTTAGACAATTAGAGAACCCTTTGTGTAACTTCTTTTGATAGAGGCCATACATTCTATGGCTCTGGTGTGGGTGTGTTGTCCTTCTGTACACATTTTTAAAGCCCCTTTCAAGAGCCACCAAGCATGGCTTCAGCTTTTGCACAGTAACAGTATGGTGTAATCTGGCATGCTCTGCAGAAAAATCATGTGTGATGCAATAATTCAATAAATTACCTATTAACAATGATGGCAGGAAGCATGTTAATTACAACAAAAACTGAAGTCATCTCATAATTTCCACTCTGTAACCACCAGGGTTGAGCAAAATTCAGAATTAAGAATAGGGTTCCCTTTCGATTCGTGAATGTGAATTTGAATTGAATTTACTGTGACCCACAGGATGTAGAACTGGAATTTGAATTGTAATTATAGGAAGAGGAATTTATTGAATTGCAGTTCAAAGAAATTCAACACAGTCACACAATTGAGGAGTTAAATTAGTCAAAAAGGTTTTTAAACAAAACGCAAATAATTACATGTATTCTTTTGAGTAGTTATGACTATATTTTCCATTTTAAAGACCCTGGGTAAATTTTAAGGCTGCACAAATTATTTGTGCAAACTCAAACTTTATTTGGGAGTGCAAATAAGTGTTGTGGTGCAACATTTTTCTTTTTTTATTATTATTATTTTATATTGACAAACAGACATACAAACCATAATAGTGCAGTAACTGACAATCGAGTAATTACATAATTACTCGAGAAGTGAAATAAAAGTGTGTAAATGTACAGGTGTGTGTGTGGGGTGTGACATTTTACTAGAGACCATAAATTGGAAGGCTGGTTTCTGCTTCAAACAAACAAAAGGCAACCCCGGACAGTGTTTCATTTTATTTCGGACGTTCCGGACATGCGCACAAACTGCATTACAATAATTTCCCAAAATGTAATTTTTGTGGAACTATTAGGAACATCTTAACAGGACGTTAATGGGACACACTTAAGACTGACGCAAAGAGGAGCGTACAGAAAGAATACCAGGCACAGCAAGATCTCCGTTTGCGGCGCTCGAAATATAGAAAGAAAAGATAAACAAATATTGAATTGGGGTGAGGTTTATATGAGTGTATCTCTGAAGGGAAACTAACTATTGATAATAGTTTCAAGGGGATTTTCTTCTCCTCTTCCCTCCATATAAAGTAGTGTTTATAAGCGCAGCAGCTTTTCCATAAGCGCCACCTGCTCTCAGAGAGTGAATCTTGAAATTATGCAATCTAATTTAACGCCATCATGCCAATTTGCTTTAAAAGAAGAAGAAAAAATTATAATCCATGAAGCCATGAAAAATGATCAGTGCATCCAGTACCGTTTTAATTTCTCTACAAAAGTGATGTTTTTAAATAAAATAAATATTTGAATACATAATATAAAAACTGTGGTTGTGGTGCTTCTACATTTTTGCTGTTGCACATTACTACAAATGATCACTTGTATGAACTTTCTTTGCATTTTATTTTGTCATAATTCTACTTCCTTAAATTCATATTCGATTACAATTCTGCATCCTGTTTACTTCCTCAATTCAAATTCATTGAATTGCGCACAACCCTGGTAAACTCCTGTCTTTTATGGCATTTGAACAGTCTCCATGTCTGATCATGGAAGGGCTGGACTTTGCCTCTTTCTTCTCTCGTTGAGGTTGTGGTGTGTCATGCTGTCTTCAAATGTATTCTTAAAGTTGTTGCCTATGAGCCTTCCAACTTGCACAAATACTGCTGTTCTGTTCACCAATGTCAAGACGAATTTGAAACGGTGTCTTTGTTCAAACTGGTTTCTTTTCATAAATCTTGAGAACTGAACGGAGCGTCATATGTTTGTATTCACGTTTCTGAATGCGCTTTATTTTAAAGCTGCTACTGAGCTTGTTGCTAAACACTCTTGCTTCTCTGGATTGATGTGGTGTCAGGTGTGTGTGTAAGAGAGGAGGTAAATAAAGCTGTGTCTGTATCAGGTGATTAACTCGGAGGGCACCTGGGTTCAGCTGGATAAGAACAGTGTGGTGGAGTTCTGTGAGAGTGATGAGGGTGAGGCCTGGTCTCTGACCCGAGACCGAGGGGGAAACCAGTACCTGCGTCATGAGGAAGGTAATGCAAACACACCCCTCTCTCGCCAGTCTTTGTCACTGCATCTCTTGTGAAAAAAAGTGTGCTTAATTGTATTGAATGTGCACTTGTGTACTTCAAGTCTTAAAAGTATATTTTAAAAATATTAATAATTTGGTACAGATAATATAAATGAAATTAAAGGCCACTTATGTACACTTTCATGACATGTCTTAACACACTTAAGCATACTTTTTAAAACTGCAGTTTTTAAAATTTTAAATACATTTTATTTTAAAGTAACTTTTAAATAGTTTACTCATGTTTTAAAGAAGTACACTTATTTTGATGTGATGGCTATCACACTAAAGCACATGTAACTATAAATATATACGTTCATATATTTTAAATGTACTAAATTGCTAGTTCATCATTTCAAATTACAATTATATTTAAATACACAAAATGCAACAAATGCAGTTTAAATAGAAATTACATCAATGTATATTTAGTTCATCATAAAGGTTTAACAGTACATTCAGAAGTACACTTTAAACATTTCAAAGACAATAGAAGTATTTATAAAAAGTCGTATCGTCAAAATGCTGTACTTTATTTACCCATGCATTACAAACAAGCAGAGGTGATCCAAAAGTAATGCGGCACTTCATTTAATTTAAGATTTAGGTGGGTTTGAGTTATGAGATTTGCTGACAGTTTGAGGAGCCAGGTTTAATCACAACTCTTATAATACTTTTAATTGGTTAAATATTTGCAAAACCCACAGACAGATGTAAAGGGTGACCAATAGTAAGGATTTATGATTTTTTTCAACAAAAAAAAAAGACGAGATATGGAGAGAAGGTTTCTGTCCTATAGCAATGATATGAAGATGTACTTCAGTTCTACAGTCAAACCAAAATATATTCAGGCACCTTCAACATTTTCTCAAAGCACCTGAAAAAAACAAAAAATTCAAAAAAAAATTCTAAATTTCAGTTCACATTAATAATACCAATTTAGATCAACCGATTAGCAAGCAATGCTTAATTTTGTTCAGTCTGTGGTGTAAAAGATGCAAAGATGGTCAGGTCAAAGTGTCTCAATAATTTTGGCAATTTTACTAGTAGACCACTGTATGAAGAATGGTATATGTCGTCACATTTTACTTTATTTTGCTATCCTCACTTACATAAATAAACTATAGTGTCCTGTACACACTAGTAAAAAATTATATCCGGTGTCTGAATTTTTTTTGGTTTGACTGTATGTACGTGGTTTAAAAAATAGCACTCTAAAGTTCAGCTAACTGCATTTAATATATACTTTAAACTATAATACATTTTCATTCAATTGCAATTAAAATGCAGTTACGAGCTCAAAAACATTACATTCAGTTCTCACTTAAGTATATTCTGGAAATCAATAATGTGGTGTACGATCAAGACAGCACACGTAAACCAATTAAATACAGATGGCATTTAGTTATTAATTTTAGTTATTAATGCTTTTTGTTTCTGTCTGGAACAGAGCAAGCAATTTTGGAGCATGGAGCCCAGACCCCTCCTCCCAGCCCATTTTCAGTTCAGGCGTTTAACAGGGGCATGGGCTCGGGAGCTCAGGGCTTTGACTACGGCATCTCCAACAACAAAGGTGAGAGTGAAGATCTGGGAGAGATAGAAATAAAATGGGATTTATTATTGAATGACACTCTGAGCTTGTATGGTTACAGGCTTTTTTTCCCCATACCATGCTCCTGCTAAATACCTGTCATGTTTAATCTGATATATCTTTGTTGACTATTGCAGACAATAGTCTGACATTAAATGTTACTTCACAAAATTGATTTCAATCCAACAGTTGTAAAATATCTAGTCTTTTTTGGATTTTTCTTTTGCATTCATATTAGTAACTGTGATTCCTTTGTTCCTTATGTTTGAGGTTTTCTTTTTCTTTAGGTAAGCCTTTTGTGTTTATTTCATACACTATCATTTAGAAGTTTTTTCATGTTTTTGAAATGTTCAAAAACACAGTAAAACAGTAATATTGTGAAATGTTATTACTTCAGAACTCAGAAAGGGAAACATCAGTGTTTTTTGAAAAATAAATATCTAAAGTAATATGATTATATCAAATAACCCAGTGATTAAAGTTGGGCATTACCTATTGAGCTGACACTGAAGAGTGAATGAACACCGGTAAATACAAGCCTTTTTCTAGTAGGGTAGTAACTCTTTATAACATCTTATATGAGATCTTAAAGAAAGGATCTACAACATAAAAGTAATATTACAGCTTGCATCTGCACAAAAGTGACCCGAGTGTGAACTTGACCGTGCTTGTCTGAATGTCTAATTCCCGTTGTGAATGCGCTCTTGATGTCTAATGTGAACCAATCAGACCTCAGGTACTGCCCAAAATGCAGCGATAACCAATCAGAAAAGTCACAGCAATATTGTCACGGTCGAGCCTGTCCCTAGTAGCGTATTGTTAAATAAATATACAGTAAGTGGTAGTTATTGCACAGTGGGGAGAACATTTAACTTCTTAAGTTTAATTAAATTAAGCTGCTTAAGAAACATTCTTATTATTATCAATGTTGAAAACATTGGTTTTCAAGGTTTTTTTTCAGTATTCTTTGTTGAATAAAATGTTTGGGTAACACTTTTTTTTTAGGGTCCAATTTTCACTATGAACTAGTTGCTTATTAGCAAGAATATTACAATCATATAGGCTGTTTATTAGTACTTATAAAGCAAATATAATGCCTTATTCTGCATGACCTTATTCTACATTCCTTAATCCTACCTAACACCTTAACAACTACCTTACTAACTAATAATAAGCTGCAATTATGAGTTTATTGAGTCAAAAGTTATAGTTAATAGGTAGTGCGAAATTGACCTTAATCTAAATTGTGACCAAACATTTAAAAGAACAGCATTTATTTGAAACGGTGATGTTTTGTAATAGTATAAATGTCTTTACTCTCACTTTTGAGTGATTTAATGCATCCTTATGCATAAAATAATTAATTGAAAAAAAAAAAAAAATCTGATCCTAAACTTTTGAATGGTAGTGTGTAATGCACACATTAATATAGCAGCTGTTTTCCTACTTTCAAAAATAGGTGGCTCTTTGAGAGAGAAATCTACAAATTACTAGCCTGACGTGGTCATACTCAATTCTAGTCAGAATATAGTCAAGCAAACTTGTCAAAATAACACATTTTACCCCCCAAATGCCATTTTTTCCGGAAAACCCCCCATAAAAAGTTATTGTTTTGGGCTAGTAGTTTGGCGAGTTTTGTTTGTAAAAACTTGGCAACCCTGTCTGCACACGCGCTGGAATAATCTTTGCCAGTGTTGTAAAAAAAAGAATTTAAGGATAAACAGTTACTGACCAACATGATGATCATTTCAGAGAGAAATAGTGAAGGTGAATGCAAGTACAAACAAGCTCTCCGTTTAGGATTTAAAGCTACACTGTGTAACTTTTTTAGTTTATTCTTAGCTAAAAACACTTAGTTCTTTCAAAAATATATGTGCTCATTAATGTATATTTTCTTCTTTCAAGTATTCTCGTAAGTTTATAATATGATATTGAAAATACATACGGGTGAGGGGTGCGAATGCCGGTCGCCCTGTTGCTCCTCCATCTTGAAAGTACATTAGCCAAAGAGGGACATACCCATTAATTCAAGCTTCGCCTTTCGCGTTTTAACACTCGATGGCACCTTGTCGAATGTGAAGAGGGGGATTGCCATGTTAAAATTGGACTAAATCGGCCACCGTAGGAGTTAAAACGAAATCAAATTTGAGAGGAACAGAAACTATTTTTCCTTGGATGGTCATATACCTTTTCACCGCTAGATGGGGGAAAATATCACACAGTGTAGCTTTAAACAAATTCAACTAAGCGCCTTTGATGATGTGGATGATTACGTTACTGTTTGTTATCTGTCCATCATCGTCTAAAGCCCGCCCTGACAATTTCATTGGCCCGAACTGTTTTTGTTCAGGCATAATTACTCCTCTATGGATCAAGGCTAGACCGAACTGCCTGAGCTCAAATGTTGGGGGCAGGGCTGAGTTCGGCTGGCATCCAGGCTAACAAATTACCTTTCTAATCCTAATCCAGATATTACGAACAACAGGGAAATGTCATGGAAACATCATAGAGCCTTGGATAGACTGGACATCAAACTATCTTTTATCTTTTTAATGTGCTAATGACCCCTTGTGCCTTCAACTGTGTTGCTCTGAGTAATAATGTATTATTACTACTAATTGTATGTAGTATTATAATAATTTAGGTATATGAAACATGCACCAAATGATTAATAAGCAAACGCAATCATTTGTTCTTATTCAGCTACGTAATCAGAGTAATTGTGTTCTGCATGCTGTGTGATCTGTGTGTCTTGGCTGTCGTCTGTGGTGTGTGAAGGCATCATTGTGTGCATGGGCAAGACTGTGTGCTGCAGCTGGGTCTTAACCATTTATTGTCCACTGGCACTCACCATACTTTTCTCATGCAACACTGCTTAGTGGCATTACCCATAGACCGCTGTCTGATGGGTCCTTCATCACCTCTTATACTCACTGAATCTTAGTACATCTGAATAAAAAGACCCTTGACGTAACCATGAAGCTTAACTGAATGCTTCTTAACTAAAAGTCAACTTGAAGTCACTATTAACCTTAATGAATCACTTTAATACACATTCCTAGTCTTGCTGTGCTTGATTCATTGTTGCTTGATATTCCAAAGAAAAAAGGTCTTGCTAATATATCCAGTTATCTTTTCTACCATTCTGCCTATATTTGCAAATATTGTAAAAATTCTGTAATTTGGTAATGTTAATATAATACAATAAAGTATACACCAAGCTCTATTAACAAAAGTTAAGAGTTATTGCAAAAAAAGATTCTATTCTAGTGAGAAAGATTTTTTTCTTTGGGGTTAACTTGACCTCTTATGAAATTCTTACTCTTTGTGATCCAATCAGTTCCATATAGATAAAATCAATTCCCGTCCTAGTTTTTTGTTTTTGTTTTTTTTTCTTTCACCGAATATCCTGCCTGACATGCATTACGGAAATCTTTTCATGTTGACCTTAACAAAAATATTAGATTGCATTGATGATCATGTTAATGATTTAATAATGGATTATTATTAAAAAATAAAATGTTTAATGCTTAAATAGGACAATTTGGACAAAACCCCCCAAATAGTTTCCAGAGTTGCACTATAAAAGGGATGAAAGCATAGCATTGGCTTTGTCTGCCAATGCTTTATCTGTGACCATGTTCCAGATATGAGGTTTCATGAAAACCTGACCTATCGCTCCCCTGCCCATTCCTTATTCCCCTCACGTTGGTTCAGCTGACCCACTCACACACCCCATTACTTCCAGTGAGAGTGCTTGTGTGGGGCGTTAAACTGACTAGCGGGTTTGTATGGCTCCTTTTAAGGATCATATAAGCTATAGCACTCCCATTGTCTTCCGCATTGCAGGTGACCGGCTGAGTGCCATACTGAATTCCATTCAGTCTGGGCCTTTCCTCCCAACTCCTTCCATATTTGAGCAAGCTGCCAAACCTCCCTCTTCCCTTGTCCACAGCCCATTTGTGTTTGGACAATCCCTTTCCCAGCAGCCTCAACCGCATCCACAGCTTCCGAGTAAGTCTGTCCGTCTATAAGGTAGTGGCGGTGCTTGCTTGCACAGGTGCTGCCTGTTCTTGTCTTAAGCGCTTTATTGTTTAGTATCCCTTAGGTTGTGATGAGTTCTGTTCAGGCTTATTTCCCATGCTTTTCTGTCGGCGTCCACCCGCTTGCTTGCCATGGTTGAATTGGTAATTTTTTATTTCTCATCTCCTTTAAACTTTAGTGGCCGAATAACACTTAAATTCATCTTTTGTGTTTCCATAGTAGCTACTAGCAGTATGTTTCATGTCAGATTTTTCTGTTGACTTTAATTTTATTTGCTTGCTACATGTACAGTGATTAATTTGAAAACTATTACCAAGAGGTCAAGGAATCTGTCCACCCAATCAAAACATGTAGTGCTTTTGCATTTAACCCCCAGTGTAATCCAAAATGCACTAATGTCTGTGTAAGGAAAATGAAAATGGGTTTTTTTGGGGGGGGGATTTGAAAGTGTTAATATTTCCACAGCCAGAATACTCTTAATCTGCATTCCACATTCATTACAACTTCAAAGCCATTTTATTCGGACTTTTCTGCCATCTTCCCTGCACTGGTTTATGCCCAGTTTTGTTTTAGCCTTGTGCCTGCTTCTACCAATCTCTGTCTCTCTTACAGTATCTGTCCTTCTACTTGTTCCTTTTTCTTAATTGATGCATCTTTCCAGTGCCTAGATTTTCTTCTGGCCCTGTTTACACCTAGTATTTACATCCATCTTGAATGATCTGATCACCAATTACTGGGCTTTAATGGAGTTCCCTATAGTTGCATTAGTCGTGTAAAATTACCTGCTAATACTGCACATAAACAATGGTTATAAATAGTAAACTGCTTTTAAGGGGGGAAAATATAAAAATATAAAAAATATATTCTGTTACGGTTAGAAATTACTTAAAAGTAAACCACAATATTAAAGTATTATGATCTGATTACTTTTTTGGATTCCTTCAAGATCACATATGTAAATAATGTCAAATAAAAAGCAATATTTAGGAGAATGATTGCGCATACAGCAGTAGGTGGCTCACACCAGTCATGACTGGCAGCAGAAACAGCTGTCGATTAGATATACGCGGAGCAATTCTAACGTCAACTGAATTCACTGTTAATATAAATAATCCACCCGCCACCCACTCGAACCTATGATTTGCTCTGATTTATATATCCGCACCTAAAGGAAAAGTTCTTCCCTGGCCAAATTGCATTTCCTTAATATCTTAAACACAGGCTTTACTCCCTTAACACATAAACTGTTTCCACTGTTTCCATCACCTGAACACACAAGAAATTGAATACGTTCATCCCAAGCAAAGGCTGCATATAGGCTTAATGAGTTTTTCATTTACAGTGCTTTCCAGCCATTACATATTACATACTCATCACCTGATTTCTCCTGGTTACAATTTCAATAAAACACTCCCACATTTTTGTACTTTTCTGTCCTTCCTTTTTTTGTTTTTAACTCCACTTTTCGACATTTCTCTCAGATCTGTTTTGCCTCAATTGCTAGCTGGAGAGCAGCTGCATAGCTAAATGACAGTCTACAAATTAGTGCCTGATGAAAAAATAAGCTTTAAACATGTGAATATTTCCATCATTATGTTAGAAAACATTCTTATCAGAGTTTTCTTTGTTTTATATAATGGCCACTAAGGGGTGTTTTAGGTATATGTTTTCTTTGATTGGTTTTCTCTGAAGAGATTTGTTGAAAACAAAAGTAAAAGAATGACGCGCATTTGTTGTTTTACCATGAAATACGAGTTCTGTGTCTTTATTTACATCAACACATTAATGATGTATCTCTCATCAGCCCGCAACCCATCCAGTAACAAATTACAGTTACCAGATTTTTGTATCCTGATTATGTACCACCATTACATGTATTTCCATTATTCTCCAACTCTACATATACATGACTTTGCAAAACTTCTCTGCAGTAGCCGAGATCATGTAAAATGCCCAGTTAATAAAGTAGCCTGACTAATAATAGACTAAACTTTCCCATTTGAAATTTCATATTTGTGGTGAGATTTATATATTTGTGATGCTGCCTTAGAATTTGCCTCACATTTTTCTTTGGAGTTTGCATAATTAAGATGTGCACTTTCTAGAACTGTCTTTATGTAGGAAACCTATGGTGCCTTAAAATGCTGCTTCACGTGGTCACTGGTTTTCTGTACCGAAAAACTGGTGAAGTAAGGTAACATCCATTTGAGATGCATGTAAATACCAGGTGTAAACTGAAATCTCTCTTGGCTGTTCACATGTGATTTAGATCACCTAAAACAATGTTAATATTAGTTGTAAACAAGGCCATGAGTCTTTTTCTCATACAGTACTCTTTACTTCCATCTTTACTCTTTACTCTCCATCATTCATTGGCTCTCACTTTCTTTCTCATTTTCTGATTGTTTTCCTTGGTTCAAGCCTTGTTGCTTACTTTACTTGCCACTGTTTTCCGCTGTAGATGCTTCATCACGCAGCCTTGCTTCACGTGAGCGTGTGCACAAAAGCAGTGCGACCGGCCCTGGCACCGCTCTATCATCTCTTGTTCTAAGACAAAAGGGTGGGTAATGCATGTCTTCTCCTGGGAGCACCCTGGAGACTCACTACAGGGATGGGTTTCATGTCATCCTCTCCACCACAGTCCATTTATTTTCCCTCTTTAGGCATGGTAACAGAGTATGTAGTGCTTTGGAATATATTTGGGGACCGTTTTATATAGGCTTGACGAAATATTTCCCATGACCTGGGTGCTTTCCATTCGCATCAGTATTTATGCATCATTTATGCACCTTAAAATCTTATACTTTAATTCTTGAAATTTAAATTTAAAGCTGCAGTCCGTAACTTTTCGGGTAATAAACAGAACTGCATGCATCTTGCAGAAGAATATTGTAGCCGACGCTACTTTTCCTCTGTTTATCTATGGTGAGTCATGCAGGGACTGTTCTCCTCCACAGCGTTTTTTTTATCAGACCAGTCTGAAATAGTCCCAATATAAACACTTATTATACGTTTACCATATTGATTTAGGGTAAGATTAAAACACGTTTTGAAAAATTGTTGTACATTCTCATTGTACAATTTTTGTAAATCTTGAACACAAAAATAGTTACGGACAGCAGCTTTAAGGTAATTGTTGAATTTCAGTGGATGCTTCTAGATGTTATTTTTACATCTATTGTTTTACATTTCATTTATGTTCCTGTTGTTGTCATTTTTTTAACTTATATTTTTAGGTGCCATATCAAAAAATCTTTCTTTCAAATGTATGTGAAAAGGCCTGGAAATAATTTGCCCTTGGACAAATGAGTTGCACTTTGGTAACTATATGCGTGTTATGATATGCAGGTGACAGGGATAACATGGCCAGTCGGTCTATGTCTCCAGGCAGCAAACATCGCCAAGAGAGTCGATCCTCCAAAACCGACAGTCACTCTAGCCGATCCATTGACCAGGTGAAGAGCAAGAACAATGACAGTCTGTCTGCCAGCGAGGCCCTCATTCTCAAATCAGACACTGGCAAACTGAGGTCTGACTCTCACAGCCGCTCTCATTCCCCTAACCACAACACCCTACAAGCCCTGAAAGCTGATGGTCGAACCTCAGGCCTTAGGGCTGAGTCTCCGAACCCTGGCTCCCGTTCCTCCTCACCAAAACAAAAGTCTGTCACTTCGGGCAGATCTAGCCCATCCAGCACCAGTTCCCAACGCTCATCCTCTCCTCATGATAAGAACCTGCCCTCTAAAGTTAGTCCTTCTTCTAAAGCTCACCTGGATCCTCCTCGTGAGAGATCCAAATCTGACTCCTATACGCTGGACCCTGACACTCTTAGGAAGAAGAAGGTTCCTCTTATGGAACCTCTGAGGGGCAGGTCTACATCACCCAAACCAAAACTCCCACCCAAAGAGAGCAAAGGAGGAAGCAGCAATGCAGAAAACCGAGCCCCATCTCCCCATGTAGTTCAGGAAAACCTCCACAGTGAAGTGGTGGAGGTGTGTAGGTCCAGCGCCTTGCTATCCAATGATGAAAACAATGATGAGAATGCAGAGTTGAACAATGCTGAAGAGGGCTCCTCCAAGGTCCACTTTAGTATTGGAAAAGCCCCGGTCAAGGAGGAACTTGAAAGCCGTTCTTCCCCCAAAGTCAGCCGCAAAACCTCCAGCAGGCATGTGAGACCCAAAAAAGACAAATCTGGGCCGCTCTTTAAAGGTGAAAATGTGCGTCCTGCTGAACCCGCCAAGCAAGCAATGTCACCTTCTGTTGCGGAATGTGCTCGTGCTGTTTTTGCTGCCTTCCTGTGGCATGAGGGCATAGTACATGATGCCATGGCATGCTCTTCCTTCCTAAAGTTCAACCCTGAGCTGACCAAAGAACATGCACCCATCCGTAATTCTCTCAGCTGCCAGCAGGGTTTTGATGAGAAGGAGAACAAACTAAAGAACCGCCACTCTCTGGAGATCTCCTCTGCCCTCAACATGTTCAACATATCACCACATGGCCCAGACATTTCCAAGATGGGTAGCATCAACAAGAACAAGGTTCTGTCCATGCTGAAAGAGCCACCTTTACCTGAGAAGTGTGAGGATGGAAAAAATGAGGCAGTCTCTTATGAGATGACCAGCCACTCCTCGATGAGGTCTAAGTCTATCTTACCGCTCACCCTCCAGCATCTAGTAGCTTTCTGGGAGGACATATCCATGGCTACCATAAAAGCGGCTACACAGAACATGATTTTCCCAAGTCCAGGATCCAGTGCTATCCTTAAAAAGAAAGAGAATGAAAAGGACAGCAAGAAGACCAAGAAAGAGAAGAAGAAGAAAGAGAAAGCTGAGGTGCGCCCCAGGGGGAACCTCTTTGGGGAGATGGCACAGTTAGCTATGGGAGGCCCAGAAAAGGATACCATCTGTGAGCTTTGTGGAGAGTCTCACCCATACCCTGTTACGTACCACATGAGACAAGCCCACCCAGGTATACTGCCATAAATGCTTGGGTCTTACTCCTGTATTGTTTCTATATTCTACTACTAAATTATTGAAAGCATTTCCAAGGAATGAAGACAAAAATGGCAGTGTTCTTTACTGTGATCTCTCAGGTTGTGGTCGGTATGCTGGAGGTCAGGGCTATAACAGTATTGGTCACTTCTGTGGAGGCTGGGCTGGTAACTGTGGAGACGGTGGAATCGGAGGAAGCACCTGGTACCTGGTGTGTGATCGTTGTCGAGAGAAGTACCTGAGAGAAAAACAAACAGCTGCCAGAGAAAAGGTATGCCCGTCATTACCAGTGTAATGCATAATATTTATAGATACTGTATGTCTAAAACATTCTAAATTTCTTACTTGGGTTCAACCCTTTGGTTCTTGGATCAGGTTAAGCAGTCAAGAAAGAAACCTCTACAGGTGAAAACCCCACGGGCTCTGCCCACTATGGAGGCCCACCAGGTGATCCGTGCCAATGCATTGTTCCTGCTGTCTCTGAGCAGCGCCGCTGAGCCTAGCCTGCTTTGCCATCACCCACCCAAACCTTTCCACACACATCTGCCCAGCCTCAAGGAGGGAGTGTCTGAGGAACTACCCAACAAGATGGGCTGCCTCTATCTGCAAACCTTAGCACGGTAAATACATTGTATTCACCTTGATCACCTTGACCATGGGCAGCGTTGTTGTAGTAATTCAGTGTGTTGAGTCTGCATTGCATTGTGTCTTTCTGCAGCCAACACACTGAGAACTTTGGGGCCTATCCAGATGACAACCTGTTTCAGGATGAGATGCGTTACCTGCGTTCTACGTCAGTCCCTGCACCCTATATCTCAGTCACGCCAGATGCCTGCCCAAACGTTTTTGAAGATCCAGGAAGTAACATGAAGTCTATGCCCCCAAGGTACTGTAACAAGCTTTCTATCTTTCCAAAAGTGCTGTGTACTAGTAACCTAGTTTCTATGAAGATTTTAAGTTTCAGGTTCTTTCTTATTATTTATGTAAGATGTTTTTGTTTTACCTTGTTCCTTTAGTTTGGAGACAAGTCCAATCACAGACAGTGACACAGCCAAGCGGACAGTATTTCAGCGCTCATATTCAGTGGTTGCCTCAGAGTATGATAAGCAGCACTCTGCCTCCCCAGCACGTGTCAAAGCAGTGCCCAGGCGCAGGGTACACAGCGGGGATGCAGGTACTGGTGTGTCGCTTTGTACAACACAATTACAAATTACTCCAATATTACCATGATTTCCTGTGTAAGCTAAAAGAATGCTGAAATTGCTTATATGCACCAATATGATGATACATAGCTAAGACATATAAACTTCCTATCTAAACCATATATTTACATGTACCTTTTAGCAAAGTTTGAGTACTTGAATCGTCATAGCAGTTTGGAATTAATTAATTAATTGAAACTGTCAGTTCACTGTCATGCCACTTTTGTATTATATTTTGTAAATATTAACATAGAATTTTTAATGGAAGTTTTCTGTTTACTTCTAAAATGGTGGTATTGCAATGACTTACAATATTCTAAGTTAAGATAAAAAGTTAAATATGCTTGTTTCTACAGAAGTTGGGTCATCGCTGCTTCGTCACCCTTCTCCTGAGTTGTCCCGACTGATTTCAGCCCATGGCTCTCTCAGTAAGGGGGAAAGGAACTTCCAGTGGCCTGTTTTGGCATTTGTTATCCAGCATCATGACCTAGAGGGCCTGGAGGTGGCTATGAAGCATGCACTCCGAAAATCAGCCTGCAGGGTGTTTGCCATGGAGGTAAGCAATATTCTTTCAGACATTCTCTGATTTCATTCATCATTTCATTTGATCATTTTCATGCTGATTTAATTCCTTCCTGTCCCAAATTGTTCAGGCATAGACAAACACTGTGGAATATTAACTATAAATTAGAGGGTTCCCAAAAATCATGGTAAACCTGGAAATACTGAAATTATGATTGTGTCTGGAAAAAAATCTGAAAATCATGGAAAATTCTATAGTGAATACAATTCTAAGTTCTAGATTTTATTCATCAGTTTTACATTAAATGCTTTTTTGTGAGCAGTCACTGTTAAAAGATGTATAAACATCCTTATCTAATTACTCTTAAACCTTTTATTCTGTGTCTCCTTCATAGGCCTTTAATTGGCTGCTGTGTAACGTTACCCAGACCACTTCCCTCCATGATATCCTGTGGCACTTTGTGGCATCTCTGACTCCGTCTCCCTTTGAGACGGAAGAAGAGGAGGAAGAGGAAAACAAAGGGAACAAGGAGAACCTTGAGCAGGTGCGACCTGATGACAACACTGCTAATGGTTTATTAATAAGCCACTGCTCACTTGAGATAAACAGAGATTTCTGACAAAGGCAACTTTGCATTTTTCTTGCAGGAGAAGGATTTAGGTGTCTGTGAGCACCCCCTTTCTGACATTATCATCGCAGGAGAGGCGGCTCACCCGCTGCCCCACACTTTCCACCGTCTGCTCCAAACCATCTCTGACCTTATGATGTCACTTCCCAGTGGAAGCTCACTTCAGCAGATGGCCCTGAGGTATCTTCTGCCTCTGCATAGACACCATTATCAGCCTATAGCAATCGATCAACCTCATATAAACATGATAAAAGAACTCCGCCTCATTACACATTTGCTTCAAAAATATACAAATCCAGTCACTTTTTGCTGTTTCACCAGGTGCTGGAGCCTTAAATTCAAACAGTCAGATCATCAGTTCCTGCATCAGAGTAATGTATTTCACCACATCAACAACATCCTGTCTAAATCAGATGATGGGGACAGTGAGGAAAGTTTTAACATCAGTGTACAGTCAGGATACGAAGCAATCAGTCAGGTGGGGATATTTTCATAAACACTTATGCATTCTATCTAAATTTTATATTGCATTCAAGGTTTACATTTTACATATATTGCAGGAGCTTTGTGTGGTGACCTGTCTGAAAGATTTGACTAGCGTGGTGGACATTAAAACATCCAGCCGACCAGCTATGATTGGCAGCCTGACTGACGGCTCCACTGAGACGTTCTGGGAGTCTGGAGATGAAGATAAGAACAAAACAAAGAGCATCACTATAAGCTGTGTGAAAGGCATCAATGCATCCTATGTCTCTGTCCATGTAGACAACTCTCGTGACATCGGAGTGAGTTTTGAACTATTGTTCATTCTGTTTGTCTGTCCTTTGTCAGTCATTAAGGTATTAACATTCTCTATTTTGGACAACTGTTAGTCATGTATACACTTAATGAAGTACACAAGGCCTGTGAAGCCTTCAAACAGATATGGCATTTTGTCTTGACAGTTTTCTAATGCATTAATACATAAACAGCTATTGATTTATATAACCTTTGCTGTTTGCTTTGTTATCTGTCAGAATAAAGTCACATCGATGATATTCCTTTGTGGGAAAGCTGTGGAAGATCTCTGTAGGATCAAACAGGTAGGACTTTGAATTTTCAAACCGATATGAGACTATATCAGATGCACTGCAGTTAAGTTGCTTTAAAAGGCTGGGTTATACATTTTTTTGCTGTGGTCTGTGTGATTTTATCACACTTGTTTTAATTTCCTGATATTTATTTAGATAAATAGTTTACTATTCCATTTATCTATGTAGATTTGAGAGTGACTTTATTAATTAATTTAAGAAATATTACCTTTTATTGCACATATAAAATGTTTGGTTACCAAGCACTTGTAATTACCGTTAAATCCAGAGTAATTGTGCAAATAATTTTTCATTATGCAATGACTATTGATAAACACAATGTATATAATTATATTTCGAAATATATTTACAATGAGATTATCTATCAATGTATTTACAATTTAGTAAATGACAGAAATGTCTGTTAACACAACCTCTTGTCTATACTTCTGCATGTCACATGAATTTAATTTTGAGTTGAAAAACCCACAGTCCTGAGGTTGAGGAGCTACAAGGCAACAACCAAAATGCTTATCAAAGCATGTCTGCATGGAAATGGAGATCATCAGACCAGTATCTGTGTATCTCTAAGGACATTTCACTGAATAGACTTTTTGTTGTCTCAGATTGACTTAGACTCAAGGCACATGGGCTGGGTGACCAGCGAGCTGCCTGGAGGAGACCATCATGTGATCAAGATCGAGCTTAAGGGTCCTGAGAACACGCTTAGGGTTCGGCAGGTCAAAGTCCTTGGCTGGAAGGAGGGTGAGAGCATCAAGATTGCTGGGCAGATATCAGCCAGTGTAGCCCAGCAGAAAAACTGTGAGGCTGAGACACTGCGTGTCTTCCGCCTCATTACATCACAGGTAAGCCCAAAACCAGAGTCCTGTACGGGTCCTGTTTGGTAAATCTACACATGTAATAACAGGGTGTCCGCGGGGTTTTAAAAAGTATTAAAAAGTGATAAATCGAAATTGTCAAATTTAAGGCCATTAAAAGTGTTAAATGTCGTCTCAGAGGTATTATTTTTTTCCAAACTAGGTATTATTTTTTCAGACTATCAGGTGTCCTATTCTGATTGAAATTCTATCTGCGTTCGCGTTAGTTCGTTTAAATATGGGCTTTAGCATATCTGGGCACATAATCAAAGATCTTTCGTCTCCGTCTCAACGTATGTTTGATGCTGACGTCTTATTCAGCGGTCGTTCGGCATCATCTCAGATCACTGCGCGCTCAACAGAAGTGGCTGGCTTACGTTTTATTTTTTAAAACTTTATTTTTTGACTTGCTTCAAGGCATATCTTCAACGACTATCCTCATAAGAGCAATCTTAAATGATTTATATAAAGTCAAAAATGAACAAAAAGAATTGTGAGAGAATGAGGCGCGATCCATAGACAGGATATAAACAGTGAGATCTGCGTGTCTGTCTGCTCTTAAAGGGGCAGCAGCCAATAAAGCTTCCTGTCAGGGAAAAGAGAAAATGACTCGCTGCTCTTGACTAAATAACTTTTGTAGCTTTAATAAGGATGAACTATTTCATTTATTGTTTATGCAGTGCAGACTGCATAAAACTGTGATAACTTTATTAAGTTTCTGGATATTTCCTAACTGTTCAGACAGGAAGGGGAGGAGTAAACATGACATTTATTATGGGTTTATGTTAGCATTGTTTTAAGTTTACTTAAATTAAAAACTGCTATATTTTTGAAGCCTAATAATAAATGTAAAAAAAAAAACAATATATAAATCAGTAGCTGTATTAATATCAGTAATACTGGCCTTCTTTCATAAAAAGATGCCATTTAAACAAGTATTTAAAATATACTGTCTTTATGTTGTTTCTACATTAATTTGATTAACTGTGAAATTATTATATAAAAAAAAATATATATATATATATATATTTTTTATTGCGATTAATCACAGGAAAAATATGTGATTAATCTAATTAAAGTTTTTAATCGATTGGCATCACTAGTTTTTTGTTTTTTGTTAAATTCAACAACTTATCACAGTTATAGAAATGTAATATTTGGCTCAGGTTTTGTTGTTGGAAAAAAAACACTAAATAATTGAATTGCTGAATTACCAATTATTAATGTAAATCAAATGTGTATGCAGTAATGCTTCTCCTTAACCAACCTAGTGTTGTCAAAAATATCGATATTTCGATATGTATCGATACTGAATTATCTGAAACGATACGATTCTCAGTTTTTACAGTATCGATACCAGCTGCGCTCTCCTTCTCTGACCTACAGCGAGTTGACACACACACCGGCATATTCTCACTCAGCCCGGTTAACCTCTGAGCACGGCGAACGCGCGTTCTGCTGGACTCTTTCCTCATGACAGTGTGTTAGTGTTAGTGTGTGATCGGTCTGAATTTCGCGCGGGATTGCACGTAAATTAATTCAACTAATCCCCGCAGATTTCGTGCTCACATCTGAAGCGCACACACAGCCTACTGTAATAAAGCCGCCTCTGGCTTTTTCCAGCTTATTATTGGTCAAATACACTCAAAGAATTATCAGTGCACATCTGGAAGAGTATTAACGTAAACACAGTCGCAAACAGTTCAGGAAGAACGAGTAACAGGAACAGTGTTTAGGATCCATGCGTCCGTCAGTATTAAAGGGACAGCAGTCATTTGTTATTCAAACTACAAAAAGACAAACGATCAACTGCTCTTGACTGATCAACTTGTGTAACTTTAATAGTTTCATCTGTATGCTATTTAATTTTTTACAAAGAACATTATCCAATGTTGTTTTAAATGTAATTACTATGCATTTTTTTTAAATTCAGTTTCTTATCTGAATGTTAGACCTACCTGAAAAAAATAAAGCAGTCTATTTAATTTGTATCTTCTATTCTATTGTATTTATTTGTGCTATTGTTTGTAATCTGTTTATTTGTTCTTATTTTATTACTGTTTACTCGTCTTTTTAAATTCAATTTACCATTCGAAATCAAGCTTTCTTGTGCTGTGTGTAAGCTATTGCAACACTATTACCCCGTTGTAAAAACTACATTGAGTTAGCAAAAATTTGTGAGATAATTTTAATAGTAATTGATCAATTGATCAATAATTGTTCAAATCCAAACGATGCCCAACCCTAAGGAACATGCTGGCCACATGAATTTTTAGTAAAAAATAACAATGAATAATAACAAGTTCTGTTGTCATATTAAGCATCTTATCTTATCTTTTTTTTTTTTTACTGTGGTATCGATTTAGTATCGATATATCGATATTTTAGTCTGGTATCGTATCGAAGTCATAATTTTGGTATCTTGACAACACTAAACCAACCTTTGTGAATGTTGAGATGTATTTTACTGTGTCTGAATGATAACTTAATACAGATTTCTTCCTGGTGTCGATTCTTAATCTATTCTTTTTTGTATGTTATATATGTCAAAATCTGTGTAAATAATAGAAAGGTCGCTGATTAACACTTGCAATTCAGTGTCGTGATGGTTTTAAAAAATATTCTGAAGGTAGTAAAAAAGGTATTAAAAAGTACTAAAAAAGGTATTAAAAAGGTATTAAAAAAGGTATTAAAAAGTAAATTTAACTTAAGGATTGCTGTATATACCCTGAATAAGCTGCAAAAGGTGTTGTAAATACAAACCTTTGACCCGTTTTACTAAATATTAGCATGTGCAGAACTCTGCCCAAAAAATCATCTCAAACAGGTCATTAAGGCTTTTCACACAAACACCATTTATTTGCATCATAAACATTGATAGCATCACACCGGAGATACTTGATAATACATCAAACACTTTTGTGTGAAAACAGCATTTCAAACACTCATTTCTAGTGTTTGTTTAAGGGATGGCAAATACTATAATAGTCATGTTGATGTGTACATGTAGGTATTTGGAAAATTAATTTGTGGGGATGCAGAACCAACACCAGAACAAGAAGAGAAGAACCTGCTCTCCTCACCTGAGGGTGAAGACAAGGTCAGTACCAGCATCTGTTGTGTTTGGTGGCTCCTTGCAGCCATTGCTTAGTGCCTTTATCAAGTGCTGAAGCATAACATGAAGGAGTTCAATTCTGTTATAAATGTTTCATCTTCAGGCTCCATCTGATGCAGACTTGAAGGAGCACATGGTTGGCATTATTTTCAGCAGGAGCAAACTGACCAACCTTCAGAAACAGGTAACACCATTAAAACTACTCTAGGCTATATATAAAACCTAGTGAGCTGCCTAAAAATACAGATAGTGGACAAAGTGAGAGAAGTGTTTAATATTTTTGATTTTATAGAGTATTGGATTATTTGCCTAGCAACATGCTAAAGTCCAGTCAAGTCATCTTTATTTATATAGCGCTTTTACAATGACAATTGTTTCAAAACAGCTTCACAGTGTTAAACAGGTTACCCCCAGTGGCAGTCCCACCTTCTGCTTATTCACCATGGTAAAATTAATGAAGAATAAATGTATGAAAATATCCACACACACACACAAACAAAAACAGTTTGAAAAGAAAAGCATTGTAGGTTTTCTAGGGCTAATCAATGAACTGGGAACATTCACGCTTGGACCTGGACCTTAGCGAATGTGTCCAGTGTTAAAGCCCCTTTAATTTTGGTCTGATTTTGTTTGAAATTGTCACACCAGTTTGTTCTTTGATTTTGCTCGACTGTTTGCCTCCCCAGGTATGTGCCCATATTGTCCAGGCCATCCGCATGGAGGCCACGCGAGTGCGGGAGGAATGGGAGCACGCCATATCCAGCAAAGAGAACGCAAACTCTCAGCCCAGCGATGATGACGCCTCCTCTGATGCTTACTGCTTTGAGCTGTTGTCTATGGTGCTGGCCTTGAGTGGATCTAACGTTGGCCGGCAGTATCTGGCCCAGCAGCTCACCCTACTACAGGACCTCTTTTCCCTACTTCACACTGCCTCACCCCGTGTCCAGAGACAGGTTTGTGAATGAACCACTAGTCTTAAACTTGAATTTCTAGTATCAGGATCTGATATACAACACTGTACTTGACATGCAGGTGACGTCGCTGCTCAGACGCGTTCTTCCTGAGGTCACTCCCATGCGTTTGGCCAGTGTCATTGGCGTAAAGGCGCTACCACCAGCAGACATCAGTGACATCATCCACTCCACCGAGAAGGGCGATTGGACCAAGCTGGGCATATTAGATATGTTTCTAGGCTGCATCGCCAAGGCCCTCACTGTGCAGCTCAAGGCAAAGGGCACCACTATAGGTGGCACCGCTGGCATGGCTGCAGGCAAAGGAGTCACTACAGTCACCCTACCCATGATCTTCAACTCAAGGTCAGCTTGCTTGCAATTGGCCATTCTCAAATTCCATTCGAGAATTGTTTAAAATACTTCATGAACTGGCATAAAGTGGCCGTAATCAGGGTCAGAATTTAAAGAGGTAGTAGTCATCATTTGATCGCCCTCATGTCGTTTTTAAACCCATAAGACTTTCAAAAAAACGAATGAAGACATTTTTAATGAAACCTGAGAGATATGAGAGAATAGAAAGTGTGTTACACCAAAACTCTGATGCTTCAAAAAGTTCATAAAGAGATTGTAAAACAAATCCATATGAATCAAGCAGTTTAATCAAATATGGTAAATCAAGCTTGAACATGTTAAAGAACAAACCTCATTGGTTCTCACACCTCAAGCTTGCACGCTTGAGCTTCCTCTGTTTACCATATTTGATGTGCTCTGTGTGTGCACTGATTCATATTTATATGAGAATAAAATCCTAAATTAAACTTGTTTAATATATAAAGCAATCATGTCTCTTTAGATTTAGATGCTTTTAGATTTTTTATATTGTTTATTTTTACGACGCCTTTATGAACGTGTCGTGAAGTGTCAGATTTGTTTTAATTCGATTAAAAGTATCTTCATTGTGCCATAACTGTTTCTTGCTGGCCAGTCTATTGAAAATATGTATATTTAATAACTTTATATTGGTCTTTGTGTTTGTGCAGCTACATACGGCGTGGATTGAGTCACTGGTGGATGAAGGGATCTACTCCACCCCAGATCGCTGAGATTATCATTAAACTAGTCAAAGACATGGCTGCCGTGAGTATAATGGCCCATCTTATCCTGAACACTATTTTCGTCTTAGTATGTATGCAGCAGATTTGCTGTTAAGCTGCATGTTTATGAATGATATAATGTATAATCTTGCCCTGTTTAATGTGATCTTCAGAAGTGGTTCTTCATCATTTAAGTGTCTTTTTTACCCCAGGGGCACCTCTCGGATGCCTGGTCCAGAGTGACTAAGAATGCTATTGCTGAGACCATCATTGCTCTCACTAAGATGGAAGAGGAGCATCGCTCTCCAGTGCGCTGCATTGCCACCACTCGGGTATGACTCCACTCACTTCATCTTTCACAACTGAACATTTGCCATCTAGGTCAGTATTACTCGGGACCCTCAAGTGGGATCAGAAGGGTTTTGGTGGGCAGGGTTTTCTAGTCACATGGTACAGATCTACAACACAGAGCAGCATTCCTAAAATCAATTTTTTTTTTTTTATTATATGCATGAATATGAACCATGGAATTTTGTTTCGTTTCTATGCTTTAAAAAATTACCTAAACATTTTTTTTAAATGCTTACCTCAAAACATTACACCAGCTAGAAATATAACACACACATATAACATTTTTATAAATATTTTAAAATTAATATAATCCTTATCCAGGACTGGGGGCCGTTTTGACCTAATGTTTAGAGAGTCAGACTTGACTCATTACTCCTAATGTGTGTGCACTAACTTGGATGGGTTAAATGCAGAGGAAAAATTCCAAGTATGGGTTACCAAGTATGGGTTACCATACTTGGCCTTCATGTCACTTCACTTCAGAAGACTTAAAAAGACACAGAAATTCACTGGACAATATAGGAACATTGTACGAAAGACTTCCAGTTAAAGTTCAAATCATTCTACTTCCTCTCTTTAGCTGTGGCTCGCATTGGCCTCTCTGTGTGTTCTGGATCAGGACCACGTGGACCGACTGTCTTCAGGTCGCTGGATGGGGAAAGATGGGCAGCAGAAGCAGATGGTACGGCACATTGGACTAAATATGCCTCCGGGATGCTATAAAGCACAATCGGTGCAATAGTACATTACAGTCGTTCAGTCGAGAATGGGCTCTTTACCTATTCACCCTGACTTTTATTTCCCAGCCCATGTGTGATAACCATGACGACGGAGAGACGGCAGCCATCATTCTCTGTAATGCGTGTGGAAACCTGTGCACTGACTGTGATCGCTTCCTCCATCTCCACCGGCGCACGCGTTCCCACCAGAGACAGGTGAACCTGAGCGCTAACGCAGATCTAATAAATTTTGGTTCACAACTAGGGTTGAGAATCAAGAATCGTGTAATTACTGGCTGGTTGTTCAAATGACATCATGTTGTTAAAAATACACACTGGAGATTATTATAATAAATATGGTACCAAAAGTAATATAGTATCTAATAATACATACATAATTATATACATTTATAATGATACAAATTGCAAGAGTTGAATAGTTGGAGTTGAAATGAGAAATAGGATCATTTTAAGTTTCTTGTAACACAATGGATTTTGCAGGTGTTTAAGGAGGAGGAGGAAGCCATTAAAGTGGACCTACATGAAGGCTGTGGCAGAACCAAACTCTTTTGGCTCATGGCATTGGCCGATTCCAAGACCATGAAGGCCATGGTGGAGTTCCGTGAGCACACAGGTGACACTTCATCATTTTGTAATAAGCTTCTTTTTTTTTAATGTGTATTATATATGTAATATAAATACATAACATATACATAAATACACTCTCTCTGACATCTTACTGACATAAGCCTATATCAGAATATTAATACATATGTTAAATGTTATGTAACGAATGATAACAGAGTATTTCACAACTGGAGTGCTTTGACCCAACAATTTCAATATCTGGGGCATTTTTGTCACTTTTACATAATTTCTGACCCTGACTGCTAACCGTTAGCTGCTGTGATACATCCTATTTTTAGAAATATTTTTTATTTGACTAGAGGCTTTATTGTGCAAATAGTTATAGCTAAAATGGCATCATTATAATGTCCTTCAGGTAAACCAGCTTCCAGTAGTTCAGACGCCTGCCGCTTCTGTGGCACCAGGAACGGTACAGAGCTGTCCGCAGTAGGAAGTGTATGTTCAGACCAAGACTGTCAGGTATTCCCTCCACAATGTCAAAACATTTTGGCATAATTATATACTTTGTATGCATGGTTGAATGTTTTAATGGAATTCAATGATCTTACCAACACATTTTCTGTAGGAGTATGCAAAACTGGCCTGCAGTAAGACTCATCCGTGCGGCCACCCGTGTGGTGGGGTCAAAAATGAAGAGCTGTGTCTTCCCTGCCTACATGGTTGTTTCAAAACCGAAGCCTGTCTGAAACAGGATGCTGATGATATGTGCATGATTTGCTTCACTGAGGCTCTGTCTGCTGCCCCAGCAATCCAGGTACAACAGAATAATGCCACTGCATGTGATGGTATAAAAGGGATATCTAATTACATACATACTGGAGATCAGCGTGCAATTATCTGCCCTGTCTTATTTTCAGCTGGATTGCAGTCACGTGTTCCATCTTCAGTGCACAAGAAGGGTTCTGGAGAACCGGTGGCTTGGGCCTAGAATTACCTTCGGGTTCATGTCTTGCCCTATTTGCAAGGTAAATAAGCTAGTCTGCACTAGCTTGAGGAGAGTTGAAGGTAGGGGTGAATTAGGGTTGGGCAATGTCACCTAAATCGGCAGCTGACGATGTGTACAGTAAAACATCGCGATGGGCAATGATATCGTCCGAGGGGGGGATAAAATCAAGACCGACCCTACCCGTGCCCGTGCACCTGAGAGACCGGCCCTGCCCGACACATTAACTGTAATTATGAGTCCCATTTAAACCCGACCATTTTTGAATATGTGGCCGTTCTGTCGAGAACGAGCCTGCATGACTAATGAGCGGAGCTGAGCGAAGTCGGTGTGATCGGCTCAATAATCCGCCGAACGCTCGCTCATGAACCCGCCGGTAAAATGATGTTCGTTCAAATCCGGCTCCGACATGACATAAATTTGTAGCTTACTATACTTGTTGTAGCCATTAAACAATGTTTTTCATTTATGTTTAAATATTATAGCATAATATATTTTTTTTTATTTCATCTGATTATGATAGGCTATAAGTGCAAAGATGCGAGTGGGTCAGAAATGATTTTGGAGGTTATATTTAGTTTAATATTAAGTTATGTTTTGTAAAAAGCCTTTCTTTCATTTTGTACAAATTGTGTCTTAATTTTAATAAAGGTTTCTTCAGCCAATTGCATGTATTTAATTAATAAGAAGCAAATAAGTAGACTATGAGGTCACGGAAGCGATCGCTTTCATTGCTCATGAACTGGAGCACGTCTCAAATAAACTAAAACTCATCAGGCTTGCCTCACAGACATCAGAAATATGTAGCCTAATATGTGTAGAAACGAAAAGATTTAAATAAGCATGGGGCAGTGTTCAGAACTCACACGGTAAACAACCAGCTTGATACAGATGGATCACGGCGATGGGTATGAGCAGGATATTAAAGTTTAAGGGATTTTTTTTTTACCTCATACCGAATATGATTGGGTGAAAGCACATTTTAAACAGGTAGCACTTATTATCACACATACTAATCGTTCTCTCTAATGCATTCAAAAACATCTTGTAGTGCTTACCTGCTTACAGTTATCAGTAGCCAGTAGGTATAGCCTATACAGTTATTATATTATTCTATTACATGATTTTGAATGAGCAGAAATCTGTATTGATCCGTAGATAAAATAGCTGATGAAAACGTTCATCTTTCCAAACTTCCAAACAAAATTTGCACTGCAAAAAGCATCAGTGATATTTAACTTTTAATGCTGATAAAGCCATATTAGTTTGGCATAGTGGGAAAAAATTATTTTAATTACTGTGGCATCAAATCCAACCAAACCTCATACAAGATCATGTTTTCTGCAAGAACCAACGCCAGTCTAAACTCTCAGCTAGATGCTGTTCATGATATCCAACACTCAATGCGTCATTTATGTCTGTGTTGGGTTTCTTTTTCTTTCTTTTTTTTAGAACAAAATAAACCATTCTGTCCTAAAAGACTTGCTGGACCCCATCAAAGAGCTGTATGAAGATGTGAGGAGAAAGGCTTTAATGAGACTAGAGTATGAAGGACTACATAAGAGTGAAGCCATCACAATGTCTGGAGCTCGATTCCACAACAACCCAGCTGGATTTGCCATGAACAGATATGCTTACTACGTTTGCTTCAAGTGCAAAAAGGTTAGCTCTTCATGGTACTCTGTCCCTGTGTGTTTTCTGTTTTGTATAGTGTTCACAAATTTTGAGTGGAAGTCAAGTTACCTTCCTTTATATAGTGCTTTTTACAATACAGATTGTTTTAAAGCAGCTTTAAAGTGATAATAGGAAATTCATGCAACAAAGATAGTTGTGGCTGTACAGCAGCTCTAGAAGAAAGAGGTTTTGAAGAATCTTCCTGCTATATAATGGCTGAGGAAACCTTCAGAAAGAAGGAAGCATTTCTCTTTCTTCAGAAAGAAAATACAGTGAAACCTTCAACAGTTTATTCGCTATAGTTTAGAAAAGGGTGATAAAATATGACAAGAACTCAGAGTTAAACTGTCAGAACAAATTCATCTTGATAATGTCAGATAACTTAAATATAAATAATAAATAATAAAAAGGTATGCAATGGATTACAGTCAACCAATCAGCTGTCAGCTGCTGCATTTAAGTGCACAATTAGAGAATACCAATTTAGGTCAACAAATTACCAATTAATCCGTAATTTTTTTCAGTTTTTGGTGTAAAAGGTTGCATTAGTAATTCAAAAAAAGGTCCCAAATTTTTATAAATTTTACTTGTAGTCCACTGTATACTTTTGGGTGTAATATGTCAGTTCACTTTATTTTGCTCTCCTCACTTACAAAAATGAACTATTGTCCTCACCCCCTAGAAAAAAAAAATTACATCTGGTCTCTGAATAATATTTGGTTTGACTGTAATTGGGCTTGAGTGAACTGTCCCTTTAAGGATGTGTTCCTGTTTACTTTGAATAGAATGGAAAAACATAATTGACAAAAAAGAAGAGCTATTTGCTGGGCATGTTGGCATGACATTAGATTTATAAAAACAAGCCATAATCATAATCTGTTCAGATGACATATTGCCGTAAAAAAAGCCGTTTCTCCAGCTGTTGTGCTAACAGTGTGACTTCTTATTCATCCAGGCCTATTTTGGGGGAGAAGCTCGCTGTGATGCTGAAGCAGGACAAGGCGATGATTATGATCCCCGTGAGCTCATCTGTGGAGCATGCTCAGATGTGTCCAGAGCACAGGTAAGTGGGACAACCGTATGTTTTGGCACGTTTCATTTTTGAGCATGATCTTGTATTTCACATTAAAATAATTACATTAAAAATGATATATTACATTTTAATTACACAAAATTAATGTTTTGAATTATAACATTTTCATACCGTTTAAGTACATTTCGCCACCAAATTATCATCACTATAATGCCTTTTTGCATGATAAAAAGTGCTTTGGTGTTTTCATGTCACTGACTTTGTTTGTAATGGCTAATCATAGCAAAATGGTTGCAAGCTATGTACTTATTTGGTATGAGTTTGTTTAGACCTCTTTCTTTTTGTTGCAGATGTGCTCTAAACATGGGACAGACTTCCTGGAGTACAAATGCCGTTACTGTTGCTCTGTGGCTGTGTTCTTCTGCTTTGGGACAACACATTTTTGCAACGCCTGTCATGATGATTTCCAGAGGATGACCAGTGTCCCAAAAGAAGATCTGCCCCACTGTCCTGCAGGTAAAATGCCTTTTACATGTTTTAAAAAGATAGTTCATCCAAAAATGTTAATTTACTCACACTCAGGCCATCCAATATTTAGGTGGCTTTTTCTCTTCAGTAGAACAGTAAAGACGACTTTTAGCTGAAACTGTGGTCCTTGGTGATTTATATAATGCAAGGCAATGGCTACCGTCACTTTGAGAGTCAAAAAAGCTTCCATTAAAAACAAACAAAATTAATTAATTAATACCCATGGCTCCTGCTGATTCATTGAGGTCCTTAAAAGCGAAACAATTGGTCTGTGCAAGAAACCATATAATGACATGCAGGAGCTCAAACATTAGGAATCTGTGAAAAAGTAAATCTTCCTGATTGAGATTGTGCAAGTGAACGTAATCTTAGTTTTTTATATAGGTTGCAGCATCCAGGATAAGCACCACTTTGATGAACAATACAACATGTGCGTCTTCCCTCTGTTGTAAACAAAAACACACACACACACACTCACTCAGCATCAGCTTACGTGCGAGTTTTGCTCCCGCAAATACGTCACTATGTGAATGGAAGCTCGCGCTCCAGACTCATGAACGTGCTCAGGACCGTTTGCAGAGGCTGTGGAATACAGGTAATGTTTCCGTTTCTTGCACAGACCGATCGCTTCATAATATTAATAATAATAATAATAATCTTTTTTTATAGCGCCTTTCAAGAACTCAATGTAGTACAAGAGTAAAATCAATTGACAATCAAAATGACAGTCAGCCTGCTCATTATTACAAATAAACAAGCAGATGGAGACAACAAACAACTACAGATAATTAACATAAGTTATAGAATCAAAGAGAACATTAAATACAATAAATAGTCATATAACATAAAATGAAAGTGAGATCAATCAAAATAATAATTTACTGAGCATAGAGAATAGATGAGTTTTAAGTTGGGACTTAAACCTCTGGGAGAGTAGGTGTGGTAAAAAGATTTGTGGACAGCTTATTCCATAGCTTAGGGATAATAACACTAAAAGTCCTACCACCCACAGTAGACCGTTTATACTGGTTATCATTGCTAGATCTGAGGGTCCAAGCAGGAACATGGAAGCACTAACTCAGTCAAGTATTGGGGTGTGGGGCCATGACTTGCTTTATAAACCAAAACGAACTGTTTAAACGGGATACGGCTGGCCACAGGAAGCCAGCGAAGTTGGTTAAGAATGGGAGTGATGTCCAGATTTTTTTGTTAAATGTAAGGGCTCGAGCAGCTGAGTTTTGCACCATTTGAAGGCGATGTATAGCTTTGGTAGGAAAGCTGCTGTATAAGGTCTTACAGTAGTCTGTACAGTAGTCTCTTACAGTAGTAAAAATGTTACTGTTCTACTGAAGAAAAAAAGCCACCTTCCTCAGCAAATTTAGCTTTTTGGATGAACTATCCCTTTAATAAAAACTTCCCCAATACCATTTTTGGTTTGTCTGAAACTCATGTATCATCCTTCTCTTGTTGAATTAAGCCTTTGTTCTATCACAAGCTGTTTTCAGTTACTAAAACTTAGCCAACAAATTTGCAAGACAGGATGTTGACTTTCTTTTATTCCTCCCTCATAGGACCAAAAGGAAAACAGTTAGAAGGAAGTGAGTGTCCCCTGCATGTGGTACATCCTCCCACCGGAGAAGAGTTTGCGCTGGGCTGCGGTGTGTGTAGAAATGCACATACCTTCTAAACATCATGGTCCTGTAATGATCTCTCTATATATATTCACCCTCCTGTGGCGGCTGACTCCCTCTTCAGCACAGCCTGAGAGCAGATACACACCGGCTGTCCCATTCTAAGGGACGCCGTGACCGGCCGCCGTGCTCCAGGGTGCATCCTCCCTCTCTTTAGACACTGAAGAATGAAAAAAAAAGAACAAAAAAAAAAACAACGTTGTGACGTGTTTGCATGCAGCCGTTGTAACCCTGCGGCTTGTATAAACGTTGCACACCTCCTGACCACTGAAGTCTAACAATGTATGGAGGATTTTGGAACTGAATCTGAGACCACCAAGGATGGGCCATGATTTCAGCTTCTCAAATACAAATTTAAGATTCTATTGTTGTATGTTAACTGACTGTTTTCGTAATCCTGTACAGTATTCCTTCACTTTGGAGTGCATCATGGTTTGACGGCTAAAGATTCAAATGCTATAAGAGGACTTTAGAATGTTACGCTGGAGGAAAATAGTGTACGATTTATCTAATCTTGTATATAATGACAGTAACCCTTCATATGTGTATTCCAATGTTGCTACTCTACACTTCAGTTTTCTTTGATATTCTGGGTTATGTTTTGAGCCAGAAATTTTAATGAAGTGCAATACTGGGTGTGCCTCCTCGCAGATGTAAACATATGGAATGTATGTCAATAAAGCCACTGTACATTTTTATACAGTGATACACAGGCTGTTGTGTTTTCCCCCGGCAAGTACAATATCATTTCTGTAGTCAGAATGTTATCCAGGGGCTTATTGTCTGCGGTGTCTGCCCTTTTGTCTCAATGATATGGTATAAAACCATTTTTCTGTTATTTTAATTAAAAACAAAAGGTGAGTATGTTCTGCTTTTGTATTGTAATAACATCTTTGGGGCCAGTCTTCACACCAAATCGAAGAAACTCGAAGCAAAGCGAGATATATTAGAAATTGTGGCTATTTAGTGGTTGTTTTGGAGGCATATAGGAAGGAATGTTTGGGGGTGGGAGGGGGTGATAAACAGCTGCTGTAAAAGACAAAAAATGCAACTTGTGAATCTGCTTTGTATTATTATCTGTGGATGGAGCTTAATGGTAATAATAAACCGGGTTCTCTGTTCAGCAAGGTACAATACAAAAGGAGTGTCGTGTGCTTTTCTTTCATCTCGCATACATTCATGAAACATGCAAGTTCGAAAATCAATGCACACTAATAATAACGGGGCTCAAGAGGCGACACAAGGCAGAGCTTGGCGACCTGTTGCTTGTTTTCGAGATTGATTGGACACATTTCAATTTGCATGTCACTCGGGTACTAATTATTGGGAATGACATATTTAAATTTCCTTAATGTATAAAATTAAACTGAATAAAACAATTGAGTGATATAGGGTGTCCATCTTTCTGAGCCGCCTTGCGCCCCCTGGAGGAAGCTCCGGTGAGTTAATTTTGAGTCAAGCCGCCCAGTGCTACTCACTCAAACTCGCCTGACTCGACAACAACATCGCCATTTTCAGTTGTGGGAGGAAGGCGGGGACGCTGAAAGCTCCCGCGGTACAGAAGTAGGTCAACCAGCAATTTCGCTGAGACATACGCACTCAGACTCTCGAAAAAACGCGATATAACTACACAAATTTGCGCTCATTCGGTTCCAATGCGTGAGCTCTGCCCTACTCTGATGCGTTCAGGTTCCTGTCCGGGTTGACATTCAGACAAGTTACCAGGATTTTGTTTGTTTTTCACTATTTGCGAGCGAGCTGGACGGAGATAACATGAGTAATACGCAAAACAGGTAATTTGGGGATAGGCTGTTTTTGGCTTAGTCTAACTAGATCACTAGCTCCATGACTAAGTATAATTGTGCAGTGTGTTTCGATCGAGCTGAAAATGTTTTTTTTATTAATGATTATTATTTTCTATGTCATTGAGACGTGTGAGCAGAAGAGTAAATTGCTTGCAATTCATTAAACACTGTACATTGTTTCCAGGAAAGTTAAACGTTTCATTATATGTGTATTGTACTGTGTATAATTATACATAATATAAGAATTATACATATATTATGTAAACAGAAACATTAACGTTGGATACGATTAATCGATTTGACAGCAGTATGTAACGTTTTGTGTGTGTATATATATATATATATATATATATATATATATATATATATATATATATATATATATATATATATAATGATGTCAGGTTCAAATATGCTTCTCTTCTTTACTCGGCCTGTTTATACTTCACTTCTCATGCTTCACAGCTCTCTCAGGCCCCCAAGAATGAAAAGGAGGTTGAGCAGAGAGAAAGAGGACAGCACCTCATCCTGCGATGGGCTGACGGACTCCTGCAAGAGGGTCAAACAGCCCGACGAGGACTCTGGAGATCAGATGTCCAACTGGACTCGACTACCCCAGGAGATCCTGCTTCACATCTTTCAGTACCTGCCGCTCCTCGATCGTGCCTTCGCTTCACAGGTCTGCCGGGGCTGGAACCAGGCTTTCCATATGCCCGAGCTGTGGAGATGCTTTGAGTTTGAGCTCAATCAGCCTGCCAGCTCTTACCTGAAGGCCACACATCCTGACCTAATAAAGCAGATCATAAAGAGGCACTCAAATCATTTACAGTATGTCAGCTTCAAGGTGAGAGGCACATGAGGAAATTTCACCGCTTTCCCAAAGGCTCCCCATTACCACTTTAAACATTACAGTTCACAAATCATGCTGACCTTAAAGGGACAGTATGAAATATTTACTTGCCCTTGTGTCATACCAAACCTGTATGACTTTCTTAGTTTTGATGTACACAAAAGGTGTTTGAAGAATGTTGGTAGCCAACATTGGTGGCTTCTATTGACTTACATTGTATTTTTTGTCAGTGAGAACTGAAACTGTTCAAAATATGCCATGTTCTGCAAAAAAGAAAAGAAAACGTTATCTAAGTTACTAGATAGTTCACTAAAAAATATAAATTCTGGCATCATTTACTTAACTTGTGTTGCTACGAATCTGTTAGAGATGAAAAAACAGGAGAGATGTGTTCTTCCATTGAAAGTCAATTCCACCAAATCGTTGATGTTACAAAAAATGCATAAGACATTGTAAAAGTAATCCATACAAATTGAGCTGTTTAATCCAAGTCTTCTGATTTATATGACGAACAGATTTAATTTAGATTAATTCATACATATTAATCACTGCACACAAATAGAGAATGTCAAATATGGTAACAGAATGGTAGATGTGGCTGATTTGGATTTAACCGCCTGATTGATATTGATTCCTTTTGTAATTTCTTTGTGCATATTTTAAACCATTAATTTTGGTGGAATGGACTTTCAGTGAAGGGACAGATTTTTTTTTTTTTTTTTTAAATTTCATATGTGTTTTGAAGATGAGCAAAAGTATTTGGGGTTTATCATGATGGTGAATAAATAAGGAAAAATTGTAGATTGACTATATTGTCAAGAGCTTTGGGATGCCTGCCTTTACATGCACATGAACTTGAATGACATCCCATTTTAATCTGTAGGGTTTAATATGAAGTCCACTATTTGCAGCTATAACAGCTTCAACTCTTCTGGGAAGGCTTTCTACAAGGTTTAGGAGTGTGTTTATGGGAACCTTTGACCATTCTTTTAGAAGTGCATTTGTGAGGTCAGGCATTGGTGTTGGACGAGAAGGCCTGGCTTGCAATCTCTGCTTGAATTCATCCTAAAGGTGTTCTATCGGGTTGAGGTCAGGACTCTGTGCCAGCCAGTCAAGTTCCTCCACTCCAAACTCTCTCATCCAAATCTTTATGATCCTTGCTTTGTGCACTGGTGCACAGTCATGTTGGAACAGGAAGGGGCCATCTTCAAACTGTTCCCACAAAGGTGGAAGCATACAATTGTGCATTTCTTTGTATGCTGAAGCATTGAGTTCTTTTCACTTAAACTAAGGGGCACAATGCAGTCAGGCAAGTACCGTTCTCCGGTAAACAGCAAATCCAGACTCATCAATCAGATTGCCAGATAGAGAAGTGTAATTTGTCACTCAAGGGAACACGTCTCCACAGCTCTAGAGTCCAGTGGTGGCATGCTTTACACCACTCCATCCGATGCTTTGCATTGCATTTGGTGATGAAAGGCTTGGATGCACCTGCTTGGTCATGGAAACCCATTCGATAAAGCTCTCTATACACTGTTCTTGAGTTAATCTGAAGGTTTACACACAAAGTTTGGGGTCTGTAGCTATTGACTCTTCACTTTGCCTCAGCATGTGCTGACCCCGCTCTGTGATTTTATGTGGCCACTAACAGTTGACTGGGCAATATTTAGTAGTGAAATTTCACAAATTTACTTTTTGTACCGATGGCAACCGATCACTAGCCTAGAAATCTAGACGCACCCTAGCAGCAGCAAATCTAATCTGCCGTGAGTGTCGTCTAGCAACTCTCAATACCCTTCTGAGCTGTAAACGCCAAACTCTGGTTGGGCCAATCACATCATGTATAAAGTCGGTGGGTGGGGCTTAACATATTGATGGCCGAGTTGCGCTTGCGTGCTTCTAGTAAACACAGAAACTGGCGAATGGCGGTCTTTTGAATCAGCTTTGACCGCGACTCTGGAAGACTTGGAGTTAAGCTTTTCTCTGAGAAAAGTACAAAGAACGGCACTGAAGTCATTCTTAAGAAGGGAAGATGTGTTCGAGTTTTGCCGACCGGATACGGCGAAAGTTTAATCTTTCAACTTGCTCTGGTTGGTTGTAGCGTTATCCAATTGCGTGCACGCCGTGCAGAGGGAGTATGAAAGACAACCGTTTATCCCGCCCCTCAGATTGAGCTGTCAATGGGGAGTTTCCAGACCAAACATCTTGATGTGTGTCTGGCTTGTCAGGCTAACCCATCACGGTACCACGCTTGAATTCATTGAGCTCCTGAGAGTGACCCATTCATAATGTTTGTAAATGTTCACAAATGTTTGTAAAGCATCTGCATGCCTAGATGTTTGAGTTTATACACCTGTGGCCATTGGTGTGTTTGGAACACCTGAATTCAACGATTTGAAGGGGTCTCCCAATACTTTTGGCAATATAGTGAATGTTGACTTGCATTAATAAAGAATTTAGTAGATGTGCGCTATTTTACAGTGGCTTTGAACATGGCACATCTGATTTTAACCTAAAACGCAATAGTTCAGTTAATGATGCTGAGAGTTTGTGTTCTGTATCCACAGGTGGACAGCAGTACAGAATCAGCTGAGGCTGCGTGCGATATCCTGTCTCAGCTGGTGAATTGCTCTCTGAAGACTCTTGGGCTGATCTCCACTGCACGACCAAGCTTCATGGAGCTACCGAAGGTATCAGGGCATGCGTTATGGCTGACCAATGTGTTAGGATGATGGGGTGGATGTTTCCTGATGTTTGAATGTTTCTTCTTTTCAGTCCCACTTCATCTCTGCACTAACCGTGGTGTTTGTCAACTCCAAGTCTCTTTCATCTCTGAAAATTGATGACACGCCAGTGGATGATCCTTCACTCAAGGTCCTGGTGGCCAACAACAGTGACACTCTCAAGCTGTTAAAGATGAGCAGCTGCCCTCATGTTTCTCCTGCAGGTATGACATGTTTTTTGAGGGATTGTGATTTTAGCACAGGGGTTCTCAACAACAGCCCTCGGGATCCACATTCCTGCAGAGATCAGCTCAAACTTTGATCAAACTCACCTGCCTGAAACTGTTACGATTCAGTTTCTTCATCCCAAATCGCATACTTATACTACGACCTAAAGTATGTTCTCTTTTTGTGAAGAAAAAGTACATACTTTTGAGTCTTTAGCAGAAGAGTATGCAAGCTTTGGGATGTAATATTTTGTCATCTTTAACAGACAGCTCTGTCACAGTTACATGCATCCTGTCACCATTTAAACTGCCCTGTCAATCATCATCAGAGTTAAAATCCTCCACATTAAGGGTGCGTTCACACTTGTAGTTCGGTTCGTTTGGTTAGTTTGGTCCGGACCAAAAAACAAAAACAAACATAATAGTCCTGGTCCGCTTAGCGTTCACACGGGCATTTTTAACAGCGAACCTAAAGTTACCGAACCAAAGGCACAGGGAGACGGTCACAACCTGATTGGTCGGCTTATATGATGTAGGAGCTCGTTTACCGAACATTCAAAACAATGCTGTGTGCGGATTACACGCGCGGGCATTTTATGCGTGTACATATGGCATTATTTTTTACCAGAGAACTCATGAAGAGCTCATGAAATGTTCACAACATTCAAAACAACGCTGTGTGCTGGATTAAACGCGATCATTTTATGCGTGTAACACATATGGCATTATTTTTTACCAGAGAACTCATGAAGAGCTCATGAAATGTTCAAAACAACGCTGTGTGCTGGATTAAACGCGATCATTTTATGCGTGTACATGTGGCATTATTTTTTACCCGCTGAGAACTCATGAAGAGCTCATAAAATGTTCAAAACCTTCAAAACAGCAGCAGGATTTCCTCCGTTGTGCAGAAAAGAGACGGGCGACTCTTATGCAAAAGAGACTATATATATAATATAGGATAGAAGTAAATATTCTCAAGTCGATTTGAATATTTTGAATGTTTTTGTATGAGTAATGCCTAACACTCACAAAAAACTGCAAATAATAGAAGAATAAAACAAATAAACAGTGACTGGAATCTGACAGCAGTATTAAGTAGTGCTGGGCGGTAAACCGGTTCATCCGGTAGGTTTCAATTTCGCAAACAATATGTATTTTTCGGATGTCAGCATGTAGCTGAAACAATTGTTGTATCTATTCAATGTCAAGTCAAGTTAACTTTATTTATATAGCGCTTTTTACAATGCCGGTTGTTTCAAAGCAGCTTCACAGTGTTAACAGGACAATATTGCAACAAAATTTGATTTAGCTGTGCTGCCGCTCCGGAGAAAACTGTGATGTCATAAGCTCATTTCAATTATCATATAGCGACAATGTGGGCAGATCAGTAATACAGTTGATGTAGTTAATTTAGTTTAGTAATTATATATATTTATACATTTAGTTGAAAATGTAGTGTCCCCAAATAAGCAAGCCAAGGCAAAGGCGACAGTGGCAAGGAACCAAAACTCCATCAGGGCATGATGGAGAAAAATAAACCTTGGGGGAAACCAGACTCAGTCGGGTGCCAGTTCTCCTCTGGCCTATTAACACACCGTGTATGATTATTATTCTGGCAACCTTACAGGTCAGAAATCATATTAGATCGGAATATTTAAAAGATCAGAGGCATCACACTGGAGACGGTTTTATTGAGGATGATGCGGCGATTAAACCATTTTAAATATGAATATTCAAAAAGAATACTGGCCAGGGACAGATTTATTGAGGACTAACTTACTGTGTGTAATTGGCAGCCAGAGGAATATGACTTGCACACACAAGTGCTTTTGCGCATATGCGGAAACAAAAAAAAAAAAGAATTCTGATTTTCGGAATCGGTGAAGAAAAATCGCAACTCATCTAAGAATCTAACAATTTTTTTTCCACCTTAGATGTTAGTCAGACTGCATTATTTGTAGTGTCTTGTGCAGGTGAAACCAATCAGTCTTCTGTTTTTGCAGGTATTCTGTGTGTTGCTGATCAGTGTCATGGTCTGAGAGAACTGGCTCTGAACTATCATTTACTGAGCGATGAGCTCCTTCTGGCGCTTTCTTCAGAGAAACACGTGCACCTCGAGCATCTTCGCATAGACGTGGTAAGCGAGAACCCTGGCCAGCAGTTCCACACCATCAAGAAGAGCAGCTGGGACGCGATGGTGCGCCATTCTCCCAAGTTCAGCCTGGTCATGTACTTCTTCCTGTACGAGGATGAGTTCGGCCCCTTTTTCCGCGACGAGATCCCGGTTACGCACCTCTACTTCGGCCGTTCGGTCAGCAAGGAGGTCCTTGGCCGCGTCGGCATGAACTGCCCCCGCCTGGTGGAGCTGGTGGTGTGCGCCAACGGTCTGCGGCCACTAGATGAGGAGCTGATCCGTATCGCAGAGCGCTGCCAGCACCTGTCGGCCATTGGACTGGGCGAGTGCGAGGTCTCCTGCAGTGCTTTTGTGGAGTTCGTGAAGATGTGTGGCCGCCGCCTCTCTCAGCTGTCTATCATGGAGGAGGTGCTCATCCCAGACCACAAATACAGCCTAGATGAGATCCACTGGGAAGTTTCCAAGCACCTGGGTCGTGTTTGGTTTCCAGATATGATGCCCACCTGGTAAAACGCACATAAAAGTACTTTGGTGATATGGGCTTTTTATGTGGTCGTCAGTTAATTCAACTAGGTTTGTACATAGATTTGATTTGAGATGTAAATTCCCTCAGTGCTCATAATGAATGTGGACGGTTGTATTAAAGGGATAGTTCACCCAAAAATTATCATAATTTCTTGAAGTCATTCAAAGTGACTTCAAGTCATTTCAAATCTATATGATGATCTTTTCAATTGTGTGATGTAAAAGAAGATATTGCTTTTTTTTTTTTTACTTTAATTTTGGTTTTAACCACATGCGCACACAATTTAAAAGAAAACTAAAGAGGGTGACAATTTCCGTATTTGTGGGAAATATCCCTTTAATGACATGTTGTGGAAAATCTATATTTAAATGAATCTTACAAAAGCTTATTCAGTAAATATTTAACCCTAAAATTAAAATATATAATAATTATATTTGATTATATTTTGCATCAAAAAGAAATTAAGCCCATTTTAGGACCATTAAGGTTTTTTTTTTTCTTTGTGAAAATGTGACTATTTAAAAAAAACAATTAAGTGTTTCCCTAACCTTCTCTTAATGTGTCTCTTTGTCTTTGGTTATTATTTGACTTATTAATCCCATCTCATTACAGTAATGAGTATTTTTTTTACAGTTATATTACAGCATAAAGGCAGTACAACAATTTACTTCCAGGATCTATAACTATTTTACCATTTCTTTTTCTCCTGCTTTATGGTAATGACAATGTTATTGTAAGTCACAATACAAAAAGATTATGTAATGGTCCTAAAGAAAATGGAGCTTATTCATGAAAAATATTTTTGTATTTCTTTCATGTGAGGGTGTAACATAAACTGGACATTTTGTAACATTTACAAATAGAGCATCGCTGTACACATCATACCATGTATATATATGTTACATTTTCAGATTATTCTGCAAAATGTGTGTTGTTTATTTTAGAAAGGAAACTGAAAGCTGATTTATTTAGATCAGCTTCTAGTCATCTGCAGATATTCATTATTCATGTTATGGGCTCTCAGGCTTTGTTGATGTTCTCAGCAGATGCTCATCTATTTCTCCACTTCATGTCTGCATAATTCACTTTGCCCTGCTGTGTATCGGTGTGGAAGGCTGTTTTCAGTGGCTCAACATTGTGCTGTAAAGGGTGGATCACATGTTAAATCAAACAATGATGTTTAGCTAGAAATTCATTTATCCAGCCATCCATTTACCAAACTGCTTGTCCAATCAATGTAGGGTGACGGGAATGTTGGCGCCTATCCCAGCGGCTCGGGCCATAATCACATTTATGATTCTATTGGCCTAATGGTTTGTGTAGTTAGCTGAACCAGGTCTCACTAGGAATCCTCAGCAGCGCCTCCTAGTGGCAGGGAAAGCCATATAATACTTAAGTGAGAGCGGTTTCCCCTCACCAGCTAGGCATCTCACTACCCAGTTCACCAAGTTCAAGATTAAAGAGCAGTGCACAGCCGTCTGGGTTGTAAACAATAAGTGCTCTCTTGAAAGTGTGCTGATTTGGTGTATGTAGATAAAGAGCTGTATTTTGTGTGATTTAAACAGTTTGTAATACATACATTTGGTATTACAGTGCTTTTGTAGAAAAATATATAGTGAATAATAATATGCACCTTATACATAACAAATGGAAAGATTTCTTTCGAGTTTGGGCAAGTAGAAAAGAAGTAGTTGCTCATATTATGGTGAAGCAGGGAAGAGGGTGCAGAATAACATAACTGCATATTTTTAAGGTATTGGGTATGTTGCTGTAGGTCAGAGAGGAAAGAAAAGAAAGGATCAGGCTCACAGCACACTTGTGTAATCAAATTTGGAAATAGATAGTAAAAGAATTTTAGGGATACAATGAACCGTTGATTGGTTTCTATTGGATTGCATGAAGAATGTTGTGACATGACAATGACAAACTGAACGGGATACAACCAGATAATGAACGACAGTTTCAGACTTGCATGGCTGCGTTAAAATGCGCCCCTTTCGATTCAGTTCAATATGATTCAGTATTGGAGTGAAGCAGTAAAAGCATTTTCCTTTAATAAGGAAGTCCCATGTTTCTGTATATAAATGCTGTGTTTTTGATATAAATAGAAATACTTATGTATACTTCTGTGGAGGTTCGAAGTGTTTCTGTGCTGATCTCTTTCAGATGAGTGGGAATTATTCCTTGATGGATCTTTGTACCCTTGTGATTAGTTGATCAGTGTAATTTATTGATGTTTTTATTTTATTATTAATCTGCTTAAACTTTGAGTGAGATGCTCCATGTTGATTTATATGCATATTATATAATTTATAAAAGTCAATAGCATGTAAGTTTTCTTTTTACCAATTACCCAGAATTAAATCTGTATTAGATTTAGATCTAAATTAAGAAAACTAATATTCCTGTCATCATTTAAAAACAAAATCTTGAAAATTAACAGAAAAGGGAAGCTACAGCCTGGTAGTTCACGAACAACTTAGTTCTATCAATAAAATAACAGCTAAGCTTAAGTCAGCGCATATCTTACCATTTTAACTTGTTTTTGCTAGACGTGACTTCTTGAAAGTGCATGCAGAAAAGCATTATGTCAACTTATACATGTATAAATAGCATCAAACCAAGTGCTCATGTATTTGATTTTTTATTTCTGAAGCAAGTGAGCATATTGCTTGTATTGCTAATATGAAAGCATCATTTCTTTTGTGTTGTAAAACATGGTTATAACATTGTCTTTTGTTGAAATAAATACGAGCAAATAAAAAATTGTGCAGACATTGTGTGACTGTTTTAAAAAACATTTACATTAATTAAGGCAATTAATTGCATATAAACGTGTTGTACAACATCTTATAAACATTCCAAAAAAATCATCATTTATGCATTAGTACAATTGAACACAAATTATTATCTGGATTGGAAGTAGAAAATTAAAGTGTCAATTTATTTAGTGTTAAAATGTGGTCATTATGGAAAAGGGATCTCCTCGTAGGTTATTTGAAAGTAAGGATATTTCATCGGCAGCTTCCAATATTCAGAGTTGTAATAGAAATAGAAAGTCTTCTCTAGGACCATCTTTTCATAAGCATCCAACAGGCTCATTATCATTTCTATCACTGACTGGTGAGCGCGAAACAAGTGATAGAACTTCTTCATGTCCGTGGCAAGATCTTTCGTAGAAGACTGTTGAAAGATGGTGTCGTCTCCCAAATAGAGAGGCTCTGCGCTGTACAGATAGATCTTTGTGTAACTGGTTGGAGTTTGGCTCAGCAGTTGGGCACCCAGCTCCATTAATTTCTTATATGTGCGGTGCACAAACTGAGAACAATCGTAGGACTCGAACCATGTTGTGGCATTGGCACCAGGCTCTGACTTTACCGTCCAAGTCTCGTAATACACACCCGTTTCATTGTCCTTCTGAACCCACAGGGCCATCTCATTAAACATCTCACCTAACAACACAAACAAATATGAGAAACAGCATAAGATCCAGACGAAACAAAAAACACATGGCGATGAGGGATGGTGTGAGAGCTTCAGGCTGCAACAATATTCGTACATTCATTGCTTATGATAGTTTTATAATTCTGCTAATGTAAATACACCAATTTAATGTTATCTAGCTAGATTGGTTTAAATGCGTAAAAAAAAAAAGTGGCCCAATTTAGCCATATACAGGGAACCCCTAAAGGGACATGTTGATGCGGAAAAAAATTACAATTACAATAATTAATTACAATTTAAATAAAAAAAATTAAATTATTTTAATATGCTTTAAAATAATAATTTATTCCTGTGATGCAAAAGCTGAATTTTCAGCATCATTCCTCCAGTCTTCAGTGTCCCTTGATCCTTCAGAAATCATTCTAATATGATGATTTGCTGCTCAAGAAACATTTATGATAAATTCATGATTATTTGATGAATAGAAAGGTCAAACGCACCATATTTATCAGAAATAGTATTTTTTGTAATATTATTTAAGTCTTTACTGTCACTTTTGCTGAATATAATTATTAAACAGTAGCGAATAATGTCACAAAAGCTTTCTATTTCAGATTCACGCTGTTTAAAAAAAAAAAAAAAAAAAAAAAAAAAAACTTTTTATTCATCAAGGTCCTGAAAAAAAATTCTCTCAACATTGATAATAATCATAAATGATTCTTGAGCAGCAAATCATCATATCAGAATGATTTCTAAAGGATCATGAGACACTGAAGACTGGAGGAATGATGTTGAAAATACCGCTTGCATCACAGGAATAGATTACATTTGACTATATATTTAAATAGAACCAAGATTTTTTTAAATGTAATACTATTTCATAATATTACTGTTTTTGCTGTGTTTTGGAATGAATTAATGCAGCCTTGATAACCAGAAGAGGCTTAATATATATTATAAACATAAACATACCTGAAATCTCTCCTATTTTCTCCAAAGTCCCATTCTGTTTCCAGTGCATGTCGTCTATTCCCTCATAAAAGCACGCGGCTCCCTGGTTACACCAGAACGGAGCACTCACACCCTCTCTTTCATGAGGAAAAGTGCAATTTCCAAGCTGAAACAGCTCGTACCACTCCATAGTGAAGTTTCTCCCAGTTTTTGCGCTTCCAAAGCCAATGGCATCATGCATGATATGCTGAGGTGCAAAACTCTTGATTAGACTCAGCTAAACTCTTAAAAACTCTTAAAGAAAAGAGGTCTGCTATTCAATAATGCATGCACTTACAAACTTTCCCAAGATGTCGCCATATTTAAACTCCCACACAGGAGTCTGAAGTCTGAACACCGAGATGATGTCGTAATCTCCCATGACAGGTATCCGACCGCCTGGATCTCCGGTGGGGCAGAACGGGTATAAAGCCTGGCAGAAGGGATCAACATCTGGACGTCTGTCAAGTCGCCTAGAAATTGATATGACATTGCTTTACATTTGATTTTCATCTAATAGGTTTGGCCAACCTGGTGGATTTCACAATGTTATTAATATTCATGAGCGTAAAAAAAAAAAAAAAAGAAATACCTAATATTCAACAATATTACTTTTTTATGATTGCAAAGAGTAGAGATAACATTAATGATATATACATTTTAACGGATTGTTGATACATTTTGTGTATTGTACAATGTCATCTGAACATACGGGAGAGAAAAAGTTAACAATATTAATGATTTAAATGCACTTATTGTTATCATCTTAAAGTTGCTTTGAAACAATCTCTGTTGTATAAAGCGAAATATATAAATAACGATGACTAGACTTGAGTAAGAAGGCATTAGATTCAAATATTGTGATTAATGTATTAATCAAAATATTTCACACAAAAAACAAAACAAAACAAAAAAAATCACAAAATGTGGATTTCATATAAATATTTAAAAGTTCATATTCTGCTGATGTCCTACTTGTTTTTAGCTTCCTCTGTACATTCATTCCACTTTAATTTGTACATAACGCACACGTATTCATTTAAATAAGTAGCATATCTGTACATACATAGCTTTTTCTGTATATTTTGTATTTGTGTTACTGTATTGTATTGCCTTTTTATCCTTGTGTATTTTATGTCCATACTTGTGTGTTCTGCACTCTAAGCTACTGTAACTAAGGCAAGCCAAGTGTGTGTGTAAAATACTCGGCTTTAAAGTTAATTTTGACTCTGAAGACATAAACCATCGTGCAAGAAGAAACTTGAAAACAGTCGACTGAAGATGAACCAGTATAAACACTAACGTTACTGCAGTGTAATTGAGCTGAATTGTAACTCACAGTGTGGATGCAACTTACTTGTAAGGCACTGGCCAGACCTGCTTCCCACTGACCCTAGAAACGACCAGCCCCACAACACAACCGTGAAGCAGCGAGAAAATGAAGTGAACGAAATATTTCATCTCAGCACAGGCTCACAAAAACATTCATGTGTGCTGTCTTTCTTGCAGCTGTGTAACGTTATTGCTGTGTCTCACATCCTTATTTTCAAGAACTGATCACGTGACAGACTAAATTAAGTCAAATGGTCAGTCACGAGTTTTTTAAGGGCTCATGTCAAAATAAAAGTCCCTTTTAACTACTACACAATATAATACTGAATTCCACATTTTTATCACAAAAAAAACATCACTAAAATCAAACATAGACATCGTCATCGTCTTTTAAAAGCAGTTTGTCAAACAAACACTCTTTATTCTTAACAGCCCAGGTTTATTTACCTGCTTGTGTAAGTTTTTGGAATAACAAATTTAATTATATATGGCAGATTGTTGGTTTCATCAGCAAGTCTCTATTAAAATTATTTACAACTGCTACCCAGTTAATTATAAATTTTCTAAATAAAGGATTGTAGTAAGCGTGACCGTTCTTGTGGCGATAGTAACTTTGCGCTTATGTGTCTGCATAGATATCGGGTGCATTTCAATCACATAATAATGTCAATGGGTGACTCCCCTATCAGTGCCCTGACTACTGAACTAGTGAGATGATTGAGGCGCGCCCATCATGGGCTCATGCATAGACTGCGTTGCTATAGTAACAGTAAACATCTTTGAACTGAATATTTTCCTTTTGGGGTTGTTCTCTCTTATCTGTTCATTAAACTCAAGTTTATCATGTCAGACGTTGGCTCTGAAGAATTTGATGACGAGCAAAGCTCTCTGGGGGTGAGTAATTGTCAAAGTTTATGTTAAATTCGCAGTGTGTTTACAGTAGAGGTGACAGTAATTCATTGTTTTGAAGGAGTATGAGGGAGACCGAAATGAAGAAGGAGAGAGACATGGACAGGGCAAAGCTGTCCTGCCTAATGGAGACACTTACCAAGGAGAATATGAAAACGGCAAGAGATCTGGCCAGGTCATTTTACTCACAAAACACTTATTATAACAATTATTATCCACGAAACTTTTTATTATTATATTATTTTGCGGTTTACTATTTGTGTGGGTTTACCCAGTCTAACAGACTATCACTATGATAAACCTTGTGTTGTCTGTATATTAGGGGACATACAAGTTCAGGAATGGGGCCAGATACATTGGAGAATGGTACATGAATTTAAAACATGGACAAGGCCTATTTTATTACCCAGATGGCTCCAAATATGACGGTAAATCTACAATATCTCAAGTATATCAGTACAGCATGATTTGAGTTCAGTTTGATTACACACATCATGAACTAACAGTGATATTTTACACAGTTCAGAAAGAGTTGTTATTTTTAAAAACAACAACAACAAAAACACTAGAAACTAAAAGTATTAAAAACATTTTTGTTCAGTGAAATACAGCTGAAGTTCTACAATTACTTAGCCTACTGTAATAAAACTAAAATTTAAAGAAAAATCTATTTAAACTATTTAGAAATAATTTATGAAATAAATGTTTAATAGGCCTATTTAAAATATTAATACTTATTAAAAAAAAATAATACAACAGTATACACAGATCAGGCATAACATTATGACAGGTGAAGTGAATAACATTGATTATCTCTTCATCACGGCACCTGTTAGTGGGTGGGCTATATTAGGCAACAAGTGAACAGAAGAGCTACTGTAGCTCAAATTGCTCAAGAAGTTAATGCTGGTTCTTTTAGAAAGGTGTCAGAATACACAGTGTACCGCAGGTTGTTGAGTATTTGGCTGCATAGCTGCAGACCAGTCAGGGTGCCCATGCTGACCCCTGTCCACCAAAGAACGCTCCAACAGTGTGCACATGAGCATCAGAACTGAACCACAGAACAATGGAGGAAGGTGGCTTGGTCTGATGAATCACGTGGATGGCCGGGTGCCTGTGCATTGCTTACCTGGGGAACACATGGCTCCAGGATGCACTATGGGAAAAAGGCAAGCCAGTGGAGGCAGTGTGATGCTTTGGGCAATGTTCTACTGGGAAACCTTGGGTCCTGCCGTCCATTCGGAAGTTACTATGACACGTACCACCTACTAAAGCAAGGTTGCAAACCATGTACTACCTACACCCTTTCATGGAAACAGTATTCCCTGGTGGCTGTGGCCTCTTTCAGCAAAATAATGTGCCCTGCCACAAAGCAAAAATGCACACCTTCAGTAGAGTCCATGCCTCGATAGGTCAGGGCTGTTTTGACAGCAAAAGGAGAACAAACACAATAATATTAGGAAGTCATAATGGTCATTATGTGATCCCTGATCGGTATATAAATAATACTAAAATGACACTGCTTTTACAGTACGTGTATCTATGTTAATCTATGTTAATTACTACATACATTTTTAGCACTGCAAGTTGTGTGAATAAACATTATATATATATATATATATATATATATATATATATATATATATATATATATATATATATATATATATATATATATATATATGCAATTAATCAATTTGGCAGCACTTATGAACATTCTGGAATTTTAGTCTTCACTTGTGATATTTCTTCCTCTTCCTCAGGAAGCTGGGTGGATGACCAGCGGCAGGGTCATGGTGTTTACACATACCCCAATGGAGACACATATGATGGTGAATGGCTGCAGCATCAAAGGTATCTAGTCCAGTAATCTATTAAATATATTAATATTAACTCTGAATGTATGACAAAACATGCTTATTAATAAATGTAAGTACCTGACTGTCTGTTTTTCCCCCATCTTAGACATGGACAGGGTACATACACATATCATGACTCAGGTTCTCAGTACATGGGCACATGGATCATGGGTAAAATGGAGTCGGCCGGGGAGCTGATCCATCTGAACCACAGATATAAAGGCAACTTTGTCAATAATAATGTAAGTAATTCTCTATCTTTGTGGTTCTGAGTTGGTGGGTAGTAGAAAATGGTTTGTAGATCTGTTCAAATTGGGTTGCTGAGAGCAGGGGCAGAAACTGCTACATGCAATAATAAAATGCAGCTATCTGTAAAGTAAGAATAGCAAAATAAACAGACCTAAAAAGGTTTGTGAAAATGTTTCACATATTTTTTACTGTCGGCCTCAAAAGCAGAGGTGGACAAAGTACACAACTCTATTACTTGAGTAAAAGTAAAAGTATTACTGGTCAAATATTACTCTGTTACAAGTGAAAGTTGTAAAAACAGATTTTTACTCAAGTAAAAGTACAGAAGTATTTGTTTTCAAAAGTACTTAAGTATCAAAGTAAATTTCCTTTTTTATGCCAATGCATTATTTTATTATTGTTGTATAAATGCACACTGTCATCATGGTTTAAGTCATTCAGTGATGCTCCATCTGACATAATAGCATACGACTAACTTAAACTCATTTAAATACTTGTAGATAAGTTACAAAGCTCTTTACCAAGCTGATGTCACTTTAAGGACAAATGCACAGATCCAATACACTGATACACATCTGATATTCTCCCAACTTTCCTCTTCTCTTTCTCCCAGATGTTTATATTTTTAATATTTTATAAGACATGCACCAAGTGTATGCCAACTAAACTAATCTTGTTTTTTTTTTAAACTGAAACATACTTTCAAAGTATGGCTATGGGTGCACACACTTGTGCCTAAGAACCGTCTTTTTCCATTTTGCTATGAACAGATCAGTGTTCCAAAAAAGTTGGGAAAATGTATATGACCCTATAAGAGTGATTCCTGACAGACTGTCTGAAACAACAACACCAAAAAACTTTTAAAGATGGAAAAAATCATGCACCGACTTTCAGAGCTGCTGCAGAAACGACTTTTGACCTAGATAGAAATATTGTGGAGTAAAAAGTACGATATTTGTCTTTCAAATGTAGGGAAGTAAAAGTAAAAGTATCCAGAAAAAATTATACTCCAGTAAAGTACAGATACTCAAAAAGTGTACTTAAGTACAGTACTCAAGTAAATGTACGTTACTGTCCACCTCTGCTCAAAAGCTGTGCATCCTTAGGCAAAATCAGTTGAGAGCCAGTTGAGGGCTGGACTTGAGAAACCTTGCTCTATATTAACTGCAGCCTTTAATATAACTAGATAGTTGCAAGTTATTGTCTTGTAATTGTTATTTTCTAGCCCTTTGGTCCAGGGAAGTATGTGTTTGACATTGGGTGTGAGCAGCATGGAGAGTATCTTCAGATAGATCAGGTATGTCTATTTAATGTTTTACAAGATGCCTTTAAATATCATTACATATTTATATGTATTTTAGATAGCATGAACACATAAATCTGGAGAAATTGTTTGCTCTCTTTGTTCTCAGTCTTACCAGTGTTGTGTTGTTATTTGGCTTGTTAAGATAATTGTTTTTGTGGAAAACTGTGCTTATTTCTGTCGCATTTGGCTTGGCTTGCTCAGTTGGGGACACTAAAATTTAAACTAAATATACAAATAAATGTAATTACAAAACTTAATTAACTATATCAACTAAATTTCTGATCTGCCCACATTGTCGCTATATGATCATTGAAATAAACTGATAACATCACTGTTTTCTCCAGAAGAATTCAATTCTGTTGCATTATTTTCCTGTTAACACTGTGGAGCTGCTTTGAAACAATCACCATTGTAAAAAGTGCCATATAAATAAAGTTGACATGACTTAGTTTGTATTGAATGAGAATGTGTAGTGTCCTTAATATTTTTTTATATTTTTAAAAACTGTACATGCAGATAATATAATTTTAATGAAATATGAGGGCTGTGTCCGAAATCGTTAACTCTCTTGAGTTACTTTGCATATGTTAAATAAAAGTATGTTCTATATACTATGTGTAATCCACTACATTTTCCATCTTATCATTATCATGTGACTTACGGCATCAGTTGAGTCAATTCACCACTATTCCCAAATGTTCTCCCGTGGCCTCACGGGATAGTAAAGTTTCCATTGATTGCACATTGCATAGATTGCCCTATTACATCTCGCCGGAAGTAGTAGATCATCCTTTTTGGTATTTTTTGCCTTCTCTTTCATTAGCACTGTGAATTCCAAGAAGTGCATTTTGTAATAATGTCAAATTAAAAGTTTTACTTTAAAGTAAAAATTTTTTTATCCAAGCCCTATCATAGATCAAAAATTGCTGTTACATGCAACATTATATATTTCATATAAAAGGTCTATATATGTTTTAAAATTGTATTGTCATTATGTTTTAATAATCTTATGTAATTCTTTAAATGATATGCGACTAAAAGCACTGATTTCAGACGATGTGTGCCTCCGTGCCCCCGTTTCATGTTGGGTGCGGACACACATCCGTTTTATGTGCTTTGTTTGGGTGTTCAGCATACCACAACGGCTCTCGAGGGAGCCGCTTGTGAGCATTGTCAGAAGCTGACACTCAAAGTGCTTCGCTCGCGGCTGGCCGTTTTGAGTGACGGCGGTCAGCCCAGTGAGCCCTGTGGTTCTGGACCCGCGGCCATCGAGGCGGCTTGGCGTCGCAGATCATGGGGTTCACAACTGGATTTGTCAGCAGAGATTGAGACTGCAGAGGCACTTTCTCAATCATCTGCTGACAGTTCAGATGATCTCCCTCCCCGCGTAGAAGCACGCACTGCGGCTTCTTCCCCCGGGGTGGGCGGTCCGATGCTCGTGCTCTCTGGTTCTGAGGAACCGAACAAGTTCGACATCGAGGCTGGTGGTGAAGATATTGTGTCGCCACTTCATCCAACCGTCAATGAGGAGTTGGTTGAGGTGCTGACCCGTGCAGTGGCCAAATTAAACATCGATTGGCCACAAGAAACGCAGGAGATCCAGCCACCAAGAAGGTTGTGCAGGTCCTAGAATAAACCATACTCCGCGCGTGTCTCCAATCCCCCAGTGCTGGATTATTCTAACGTGCTGGGGGCGAACGAGGCTGGTTATGGGAAGATGGCGCGGGTGGAAGATACTCTCACGAGCTATCTTTCGCCCGAATCGGCATCGTCCCTTAAAGCCCCGGCACTGCCCACCAAGCCATGCCGTGATACATCCGCGTTGGTGGGCAGTGCATATATGGCGGCTGGGCGGGCTGGTAGTTCCCTGCATACATTATCAATCTTGCAGGCATACCAGGCCGACCTCTTCAAAGAACTAGACGAGGGAGAGGGTCCCTCTCCGGAGGATATTTTAGCCGATTTGTCTCTCCGCATCACCAAGGAGACGGCCGTGCCATCGGCCGCTCCATGGCTTCTATGGTGACTGTGGAGAGACATCTTTGGCTCAATCTGTCGGGGATAAAGGAGAAAGACAAAACCTTTCTCCTAGATTCCCAGATTTCGCCTTCGGGTCTGTTCGGCGAAGCTGTTAACAACGTCGTCAACAGATTCCAGGAGAAGAAAAAACAATCGGCAGCTTTCCGCCAGTTTCTCCCTCGACATTCTAAGGGGAAGGCTGTCCCAAGTGGGCAGCCTCAGCCATCAACCAGCTCCTTGCACCGGCAGCTGCAGAAAGAGAGCGTCGCTTTTAGAGCCCCTCCTCCGGAAGCCTGGCAACAAAGGCGAGCTCACCAGTAATCTTCAAGGCTGAAGGGCGATCTGAGGAACGTCCTTCTCGCTAAGAAGGCTGCTGGGAAGAAGTCCTAGCCACGGCAGGGCTTCTAAGAGCGGTCCCTCCCGCGTGGGGGCAACCGAGGTTGCATCCCACGCGGCGCTCTTGGGAAAACAATGTGGTAATCCTGCCGTCACTGACGCTTTGGGCCACATCGTTTTCCCATGGGCAAGTGCTGTCCCAGTCACCTCGAAAAAGACCTGCGACAGGACGGCACTTGTCTCCACACACCGAAAATCGTTTCCAGCAACTCCCTGCCGGGGTTCCCCTTCAGGGCGCTGGGAACGAGGTTCAGATAACACCCGAGGTCGGCCTCGAGAGGCTGATTCCCTTAGTAGATTATCTCGGCGAATGGAAATGCCTTCTGAATATATCAACATGGGTCCTGCTAACTGAAGAAATAGGGTACAGACTGCAGTTCGATCACCCCCTCCCAAGTTCAATGGGGTGATATGGACTGCAGTGGTGCCGCAGCGGGTTCGGGTAATGGAACAAGAAGTAAAATCCTTGCTGGTGAAGGAAGCCACAGAAAAGGTTCCGATGAGGAGGGACCTTCTGTCTCAATATTCCACCTCCGGCCAGAAATATGGAACCTTTGGGCCTGGCCCCTGAGGGGGCCAGGTACCAAGAGACTGGACTGCCAGCAGATGTGATAGAGACCTTACTCAGCTCCAGGGCTCCGTCTACTAGGAGACTGTACAGCCTCAAGTGGAACGTGTTCGTCACTTGGTGTAGGGAACGTGAGGTGGACCCAGTTAACTGCCCGGTGGCTTCAGTGCTGGAGTTCCTCCAAAATCGTTTCTCTGCAGGGCTTACCCCATCCACACTCAAGGTGTACGTGGCTGCTATTGGAGCTTTCACCATTTGGTTGTACGTTTCCTCCGCGGGGCAAGGAGGATGAGGCCTGTAGCTCATACCAGAGTTCCTACCTGGGATCTGGCGGTGGTCCTCGAAGGATTGGCTGAGGCCCCCTTCGAGCCACTGGAATCTATTGAACCTAAATATCTGACCCTAAAAGTGGCATTTCTTCTAGCTATCACATCTCTGAGGAGAGTGGGGGATCTTCAGGCCTTGTCAGTGACGCCGACTTGCCTGGAGTTTGCCCCCGGAGGAGTAAAAGCCACCTTGCACCCTAGGCCAGGCTATGTGCCTAAGGTGCCCTCAAATGTGGTCAGGTCTTTAGTTTTACAGGCTTTCCATCCTCCGCCTCATGTGACGGCAGAAAAAGGGAGACTTTTCCTCTTGTGCCCCGTTAGGGCCCTGAGGATATATTTAGAGAGGTCAGCAAAGTGGAGGAAATCTGACCAACTGTTATTGTGCTTAGGTTCGCCTAAGAAGGGGTTACCTGCATCTACCGCTACTATCAGTAATTGGATAGTGCAGGCTATTGCCTTGGCATATCAGGTGCGCGGTTTGCCTTCACCTATAGCCGTTAGGGCACATTCTACCAAGGGCATGGCCTCCTCGGTGGCCTTTCTCTCTGGCATTCCAATGCAGGATATCTGTGAAGCGGCCGGTTGGGCCACTCAGCACACGCTTATTAGGTTTTACAGCCTACACCTCCCTGCGACTCCCGGTGCTAGGGTGCCTCAGTCCTAATTGTGTCTGGTCTCCAGCTTCACAATAGGGCAGGCTTGGTGTGGCCTAGTGGGTACTCGTTCCCCAAATTCGTTGTTTCGACGCAGTGCGACGTTCCCTCAATATAGGGAACGTCTCGGGTTATGTATATAACCCTTGTTCCCTGAGAGGGAACGAGCACTGCATCTGAGGCATCCACACCGCTTCATCGCGATAATTGACGCTACTATGCGCCGGCCTACCCTTTATATCTTCCGGTTATGCCGTCACATCTACGTCATGACGTAACACCAATCAGGATTGGACTAGTTTCATTCATACTTCAGATGCGTTGATGCTTAGGGAGCATCCCCAAATTCGTCGTTTTGACGCAGTACTCGTTCCCTCTCAGGGAACAAGGGTTATATACATAACCCGAGACAATTTTTAGATGTACTAAACTGCAACTTCATCATTACAAATGTGTAATTACAATTATATATGTTTAAAAACATGACATACACATTTAATAGAAATGATCTATTTTGCCAGTATACTAACTATATTTCAAAGACAATAAATATGAATAATTCCTACTTAAGAGGTTAAAAAATCAATCTAAACTTCAGCTAATTGCATTTAATATAAATGTAAGCTATAATATATTTTAATTAAAAATAAAATTATTTGCAGTCAGGAGTATCCTAACATTTACACTTCTTTAAAAGTACTCTGGGAATTATTTCCATAAAAAGTATGTTAGAGTGTAATTCTTCACATGGGTAGTTTTCTTGTTTAAAAAGGATTTCCCTTTTCTGAAACTCCAATCGGCACTAGATGAAGAAACCAGTAAGGTTCTCCCCTGAACCTCTCTATTGCCATTTTGACCTTGATGAGGTTTTATGGCAAACTTCAGATTGTTGCTGTTCCTCTAAATCGGGGGTCCCCAATCTCGGTCCTGGAGGGCCGCTGTCCTGCAGAGTTTAGCTCCAACCCCAATCAAACACACCTGAACCAGTTAATCAATGTCTTTATCTACCCTAGTAAGACATTGATTAGCTGGTTCAGGTGTGTTTGATTGGGGTTGGAGCTAAACTCTTCAGGACAGTGGCCCTCCAGGACCGAGATTGGGGACCCCTGCTCTAAATAGTACAGTTTGCCAGTCAACGGGGGATCTTTAAGAGAAGTCTTATGCAGTGCCCTTTCCCTTAGACTTTAGTCAGTAGTGGCACTCTCAGAAAAAAAGGTACAGTGCTGTCACTGAGGTAGTTCCCTAAGGTACAAAAGTGAAAAGTTACCTCTTTTCTTAGTACCTTAAAGGGGTTGTTCTGTGGGTTTTTTTCTAGGCTTGGTTGTGTTTATGGGCCGCAGTATATCATGTCTTAATACTTCTTCTATTTTTAAAACACCATATTTTTCTTATATTTTACCTTTATTTCACACCGCTCTCCGCTCACTGTCTTTTGAACGGCTCTTTTGCTTCCTGCTTCTATGAAGCCCATCCCTCCGAAAAACCTAATGGTTTTAAGCCCCGTCCACATGGAGACGCGTTTAGCTGTATACGTATAAATTTTGTACCGTATCAGCGTTTCGTCCACATGGATCCGGCATTTTTGGAAACATGAATCCGATATTTTTTGAAACCGGGTCCCAAAGTGGATAAATCTGAAAACTTCCGTTTTTGTGTGTACAGCCAATCCGTATATTTTGCAAAACGGTGATGTCATAACACTACGTCCAGCACGGTGAAAGAGTTAAGAGATACAACTACGGGCACTGGGCATGCGCACATCAATATCGCAACATTTAATTACTGTATTTGCATTATTGTAAGGGTATGTTTAGGGTCGGGGTAGGTGTAGGCGTTAATAAAACACATCTGTTAAGTAGCAAATGTATTTAATGTTATTTTTTTAATGTGAGATTTAGCCTCACTTCCAACCATTGCTTTACCCATTCTAGCCATAACTCTTCCTCTCCGTTTTTAGTGTATTTCTGTGGGAGAATTACAGTGCCACACACTGGCCTGGCTTACATACTACATCGTTTTTGAGTCATTTTCATAGCTCTCGTGTGGACGCAGATATTTCTTGAAACGAGGGAAAAAAAAAGATTGGATACGAAAAGCTCTGGATTCGTGTGGACAGAGCTTTAGGTTAGATGGCCAAATGTAGTTTCATGTATTTTTACTGGAAAATGTCATGCCCCTTACCATTACGGGCAGAAGTCACATCTGGGGCAGTGTTTATGATGTCACCAACTCGGGTGTGTGTACCTTTTTTTGTGACAGTGTGAATTCCCTTAAGCATCGAGTGAAAGAAGCATTTCACTAGAGTTTCTAACATTGCCAAATAGCTAAATAGATGAAAGTAAATCAAATATCAACCGTTACAAGCAACTGAACCCCGGTAAAACAGAATATGATGCAACTGAATATATAAAAGCATACCAAGAATGTTCATCAGAGATTATGGAAGAAATAAAATCATCCCCCAAAACACTAAACAACAAAAAACAACATAGTACTTTCCTAAACGCCTGTTTGTATGGCAGCTTGTTTCCGTCACAGAATAAAACCCTTTAAAAGATAATTGCAACTTTTTTATCTCACATTTGCGAGATATAACATCAGATTTGCATAATATAAACTCAATTCTGACTTTTTTTCTCAGAATTGTGCAATATCCAATTCTAAGTGGGAAAAAAGACTGCATTTTCTAAGAATTGAGTTTATAACTCGCATTTCTGACTTTATATGACCCAATTCTGACTTTATAACATGCAATTGTGAGATAAAAAGTCAAATTATCTTTTAAAATGTTTTATTCTATGGCGAAAACAAGCTTCCATAATGTCTCCATGCTGTCATGTTTTTAATTAATGAGGTAATTGCAATTCAGTGAATTATTAGTATTTTAAGTAACAATTCTATTTATATATATATATTAATTTAATTACATATATATATAATTGTTTTAATACTTGTAATATACTGTCAGTATATATATATATATATATATATATATATATATATATATATATATATATATATATATATATATATATATATATATATATATATATATATATATATATATATATATATATATATATATATATATATGTGTGTGTGTTTGTTATGTTTACATTTCTTTTCACACAAATTATTTTGTAAAAAAAATATTACTTTTTTGACTATCATACATTTTGGGGTAATTCATTTGAGCTCTGTTGTACCCTACCTATAAGAATCATTGAATGAATTTGTGTGAAGCCAAATCATTGTGACATTTTTTCACAGCAGGACAAAGGAGATACAGAGGAAGATGAACCTGCCATAACCACCGCCTTAAAGTGGAAACCCAAGGCACTTACTGGGATTTCTGTTTGGGCAAATGGGAAGGATTCTGCCTCCTCAGGTACATCCATTTCTAGTTCTAAATGTAAAACATACTGATATAGGACTGCATTTAAAGGCACATTCACACCAAGAACAATAACTATAAAGATAACTGCAATAACTACACTCACCAGCCACTTTATTAAGTACGCCTGCCTATCACATGGCAACATTTAGGCATGAAGGCATGATCAAGATAATCTACTGAAGTTCAAACTGAGCATCAGAATGGGGAAGAAATGTGATTTAAGTGACTTGGCATGGTTGTTGGTGCAAGATAGGCTGGTCTGGGCTGGAGTATTTTCAGAAACCCAACTCCATTTCAAAACCCAGACCAGGAGAAACTAATTTTGCTCTGTCCAGTAAGATCGCTGGATGCTTATGTCCACAGAACTGCCCTGTGGCGCAAGTCTGATCAGAGGTCTCCCTCCAGGAAGTATGTGATACGGCAGGGTGGTCCTCTCCGCACACATTCGTGAGGTTTTATAATCTGGACGTGGCTTCTACTCCGGTTTCTCGGGTGCTGGTATCATAATGTGCGCAGTGATTTCACATATACAGGCATTTGAGAGTTATGGCAGCGTGGGTATTAAGTTCCCGCAGCGTGATGCAGTGCGAGTTCCCTCGATAAGGGAACGTCTCAGGTTACGTATGTAACAATGGTTCCCTGAGAGGGAACGAGACACTGCCTCGCTTTGCCATACTCCCAGCACGCCTGTGACCGACTTGTTCGACCTATCAGAAGCTGACACTGTTTGGTTCAGGGGTGCTATATGTAGTTTCCTGGTCAATGATGTCATCCGCCCATGACGTTCGTGCACGCCATAGCACTGATTTCACGAGTGCTTCATGACGCAATCACGCAGGGGCGTTCCCGCAGCGTTCCGACGCAGTGTCTCGTTTCCTCTCAGGAAACCATGGTTACATACGTAACCTGAGACGTTAGTCTTTTATATTTAAAAAGATTTTTAGAACTATATCTTTATTTTATATTAATCATCCTTGGTGTGAACAGGCCTTAACGCTGTCATTAAATAGCATTTGTAGCCACCTTCTCTCACATTTAAGTTTTGTTGTTGTTGTTGTTGTTGTTGTTGTTGTTGTTACAGACCTTTTATATTCACAAATATGTATATTGAAGAAATTATACAGAGTACATCCTCATTTAAAGGAAGTCTATCAGTAATAAAACAACACCTATATTTACTGCTATTTTACCATTTTAGACATTTAAACAATAAACATCTTTAAGTCAAAAATTCAGTGACTTGGACTGAAGTGTCTGTGTTTGTTTATTGCAGATAGAGCTGTGGTGGAAGAATGAGAAAGACAGACCCCCAAAAGATGATAAGAAGAAAAAGAGACCTCTAGATAATAATACCTGCACTTATCTGAGACTGTCACTTCTCATGTTTAGGAATAATTAAAAAAACTGTAACAAATGCTATTGTTAGTAAATGCATTAATTAGTATTAACTTATAGGACCTTTCTTGTATAGTGTGACAAAAAAAATCTATTTATTGCTGATTTGGAGGCCCTGTTAACTGAAAAGTGTTGTCATTTCAAAAACAACAGAGGGCGCAATAAACCAGACAAAAAATGACTTGCAATTGAGATGAGTGTTTACCTAAAAATAATTATGCTGATTTTTTTGTTCATTAAAACAAACTAAAGTGAGCATCTGAGCCCTTCAATATTTTGTGCTTCATGTTTTGTGCTTTTTTTAAATGTGGCCTGTACCTTATCGGTTTTGAAGACTTAGATACTTGTTAATCACTTTTAAAATGTTCCCAATAAACATGTTTGAAAATGACCTATGTTTACACATATTTCTAAGCAGTTTAAATCCTGTTAGATTCCTGTTTTAATTCCTGTCAGAATCTATGTCAAAGATACCTAAATTCTACATAATGTCATAATGACAAAAAATCTGACTGATGCTTTGGCCTGTAACCAGTTACACTGCAACGTTAACTCCAGAAAATACAATTACAGCAACTTTATCACTCATATACTGTACATGCAATATACTTTCACTGTTCATCAAGTGATGGAGAATTGGCTTAAGGCTTCTCCTCACATCATTACTTCTGTCCCTGACTGTTAAGAACCATCTAGACTTTCTCAGAAACAGGACCAAAAGCTGTATCAGGTGACTTGGGTGATGTCATGGGTGACTTGCATATGTGTCAAATATTTCTATGAATATATATACAGGTCCTTCTCAAAAAAATTGGCATATTGTGATAAAGTTAATTATTTTCCATAATGTAATGATAAAAATTAAACTTTCATATATTTTAGATTCATTGCACACCAACTGAAATATTTGTCATCAGTATTAAAACAATTAAAGACCTGAAATATTTCAGTTGGTGTGCAATTCATCTAAAATATATGAAAGTTTAATTTGTATCATTACATTATGGAAAATAAGGAACTTTATCACAATATGCAAATTTTTTGAGAAGGACCTGTAGATATATTTACATGCAACTTATACTTTATTTTGGCAGATACATACTTTACTTTACTTTTAGCACTTTAGTATTTTTGTACATTAAAATGATGCAATAATAACATACTGTAAATTATTTTATTTATTACAATTATTTAATGGTTGCCGCCTTAATGAGACAAAATACCTCCCTACACCTACCCCAACCCAATAAATGCTTTTATTTGAATATACAAATAATTTTACACAAATACTTCTTCAACATAATTACTGATGATTAAAAAAGTAGACAGATCTACAAGCAGCCTCTTGAGTCACAATCTTCACTAAAGAAGACAGAGGCCGCTGATGTGTTTCACACACTACTTCCTTGCTCTATTTCCTGCGCCAGCCCGAGGCCAAACACAAAAGCATTGTGTGAGTTACTCTGCTGCCATGATCCTATATCAGTTCTCAAAAACGTGTCTCTTAACCCAATTTAACTGTTTACATACATTGTAGGTTCTATATTTCTATGCTTTAAAACATAAAAAATAAAATAAAATAAAAAACCTGAAATATCGGTCATCTCACTGTTTGCTTTGATAACACTATCCTGTAACACATTCAGAGCTGGTTTTCCAAACTGTCAAACCCATACAATCCTCCCTATTCTGCCATAATGTGACAACAAAACAAGCCAATGACAACATTTTTATTTTTTTACTAACATTAAAAATGGAAATGTTTAGGAAATAAATAGAATATGCAGGCTTTAGAATAGGCACATAGTTCAGGATTTCAAAGCTTTGTCAATACTAATTTAAACAGTTTCCTGATCTCATTGTTGTCTTATATAATAGAGGGTGCCTAGGGTGAGGGCAACGCTTGCTCCACTGCATGTGTTCTATCAGTGCCTTTCTGAATCACGTCACCTTCCTTCTGCCTAACAAGCTTCACCCTCTACTGGACAAACAGACGTCTAACTGTGACTGGGGGGTGTGGTTTTAAACTGGCTTGACAAGATTTCCCAGGAGTCTGGTTTTTTTTTCTTTTTCTTTTGATAGATATAACTGGCATCAGGGAAAACTCGCACTAGCACATATTTGTGTCCCTGGAAGCTGGCATTGCCTCGGATGAATTCCAAGGACTTCCTGAACGCTTCAACAGCTCTGTCTTAGATTTTACAAGTCCATGGCCAGATAAAGTGTTGACCAAACATCTGAGTACATTAAAATGAGGTAATAATCAACCTTCCAGGGATTAAAAGCAACAACAGGTAACCTATCTCTTTATTAAATCAGCTTAGAAGGGTTTAGAAGGGAGAAACCATTATATATTGACATCTGGGATCTAGATAAGATATTCTTACATATATATATATATATATATATATATATATATATATATATATATATATATATATATATATATATATATATACATACATACATTAAGATATATACTTAAATTCAATCTGCTGTGATGATTTTAGACACTTAACTGTAATTAGAATAATACATTTATTATAGTGTAAATTCATATTAAATAAAATTAGTTGAATGTAAGATTTTCTTTACCCTTTAGTACATTTTTATATGCAGTATCTTAATTACCTTTATTGTATTTCAAATATGGATAATTTTTATTGCCAAAAGTACTAAAACCAAAACTGAAATACTTTAATGTCAGCTCTATTTAAATTTTAATGTCATGTTTTTACATGTTACAATTACATGTTATTTTATTTACATTAACTTGCAATTTAGTACATTCAAATGCATTAACTTTAAATGTATTACTGAATAACATGCTTAATTATAAGGATGTTAGACAACACATCAAAATAATTGGCAAAAAGTACAACACAAGTCTTTAAATCACAACAAATTCTAATAAAACATTGATTTAATGTGTGCCTGAAAAAAAAAAAAAAACTTTGAATATGTGTTAAACAGTCAGGAAGTGACTTTTGGTACTTTAGGTTTTGTGTGTGTGTGTGTGTGTGTGTGTGTGTGTGTGTGTGTGTGTGTGTGTGTGTGTGTGTGTGTGTGTGTGTGTGTGTGTGTGTGTGTGTGTGTGTGTGTGTGTGTGTGTGTGTGTGTGTGTGTGTGTGTGTGTGTGTGTGTGTGTGTGTGTGTGTGTGTGTGTGTGTGTGTGTGTGTGTGTGTGTGCATTCACTTCTTTTTTACATGAGCAGAAATTGAATATTCCATCATTTGTATGTGTCTATACAGAATTAGAATTTTAAAAATAGGCTTATACCCTGGGGTACTGTATATTACTGGAGTACTGACAACTACAGTAATCTTGGTCTTTCATTATATTATAATAGTCATTATTGGTTTCCAAAAAGGAGAGGTTAGACCAGAGTGGGAGCATATCATCAAGGAATTGTGCTTCATACATTTTTACTATGCTAATTTGATTTGATTTAAATATATATTTCATTTATTACATGAATTTATTTACATCTTACTTTGAGATAGTTCTTTGAAACATACAAATAATAGCTTGTATAACATGGGTCTCATAGAAAACAGAGAGACTCTAATAAACAAATAAACAGGTACTTTTGATCCAATACAGCAAATTCAGTAAACCACCATCGTGAGCTGAAGACTGGATTAGAGACTGTTGTGCAATGCAATGTGTGACTTCCTCAGATGTGCTGCAGAAAACAAAGGCCACTCTTATATTCATAAGCTTTCTCCCTAAGGAGCTTGGGTGGGCCGTTCTCACACACGCATGCAACTGCAGTCTGTCCTGTTTGAAATCCCTCTAGTAACCAGATAGTCAGTGATTTTATGTGCTCTATTTTACTTTCCCCAGACAAATTCAGTATGCCAACCTCTTGGCGTTATGCTCACTTTCCAAAACCACAGTCCAGCAGCTAGACCAAGGATAAAAACTTCAGCCCTCATGCATCTTACTTTTCGTAAAGCAAACCAGTCAGTGAACTATTTAGAAGCAAACTCCAGTGAATGCTAATATATCATGTTCTGTACGGTGTCAGAACAGACTTTATAAATTACAGTGATTGTGATGAATGCGCAGCAGTGATATGTGGACTGGGAATACTGCACAGGTTTTGAATCAAGGCCTTCGTTTAATCCTTCCTTTGACACAAGAGCTACAGCTGAAGGCATAATGCGTGGAAAACATCTGACAAAAATGTGACCTTTACTTACGGCAAATGTAGTCTGTGTTCTGTAAATCAGTGCCAGCTAGGACGTCTGCGAGTTGACTAGAAAAACACATGATCACATACCAGTGTTGTTGTCAATTTAAACTATTAAAAATCAATTTCATTAATTGAAATAGAGCTAAAACAAGATCAAATATTAAATCAAAACTTAAGCGTAAAATAAATGTTAATTAGAAATTGAAACTGAAATTGAAGTACTAAAATAAACGAAAACTGAAAGGAAAACAAAGCTAAATTAAAAAACGAACAAAATTGGAAGTGCAACACAATTACTAAAACTGAAAATTACAATCGAATGAAAATCTAAAAATAAAAAAGCTTAAAAATATAGTTAAATACACTGTAAAAAATATTTAAAATATGTTACCTGGTTGCATTAAAAAATTTTGTTCATTTAAATGAAATATTTGAAATAATACAATGAACATTTTTGAGAATTGACAAACTTTATTCCAATATTATTAAAAGATTTTGTAAGCATATTGTGTTTTATTTGGATGACGCAGTGAAACATGCCAAATTGTGCTATTTTCATGATTTATAAAAAAAATATATATATATATGTGGTTCAGATACAATTGTATTTTGAGTTTCTATTTATTAAACTAATTTCCTTCATTGTATCAACTAAAATGTTTAATTTCAATACACTCAAAGCTTTAAGGCAACCAGGTTACTTACATTATTAAGTTAAACCAACAAAATATTTTTACAGTGTAGTACTAGTAAAAAGAATGCTAGTGCTAATAAATATTAATAAGTTACCACTGTCACAAACAAATATATATATATATATATATATATATATATATATATATATATATATATATATATATATATATATATATATATATATATATATATATATATATATATATATATATATATATATATATATATATATATATATATATATATATATATATAATTTCTATCAATTTTTATAATTCATAAAGTAAAAAAATGCAGTATACAAAAATAATTAACATATTAAGAAATACTTAATGGGGAAATACTCTTAAGGGGACATGGTCATGGAAGAAAAAAAAATCCTAGAAAGAAAATCCATATTTTTGATTTTATAAAAATAAATTAAATATAAAAACATACTTATTGATAAGCAAAAAATGTACACAACTTTTAAAAGTTTTTTTTTTTTTTTTTCAAGAACATTTTACATCATTATGTTTTAATAATGTTTTGTTGCTTATTGACAGGTGTGTTAACTCAATTTTCTGTGGTTATTTGCAGGCTAAGAGAAGCAGAAGAAAATGTTACACATATTGAACACTCAAATCTAAGAGAATATCTGACATTCTCCCCATCAAGGTTTTTTGCCTCTGCAGTCATGAAGGACCGCATGGAAGAGTTGCGTCAGCGGATGAAGTCCAGCGATAAGATGGTGGACAATGCCTTCAACAACGAGGAGGATATGGACCCGTCCTCGCTGATAGGCCTGCAGGCCGTGATCTTTGAGGCGCAGCCTGTCGTAGACAACTTCCTGAAGGAGGCACAGAGCATTCGTGACAGCATTGAGGAGCTGAACTCTGAAGTCAATAAGTTCAGCCAGCAGCAGAGGAACTTTATGGCCACCATCAGGCGCCTCAGCACCATGAAAAAGGAGAGCAGCATGACCCGAGACATCAAGCTGTTGGCCGAGAGCCTGAATAAAAGGCTAGATGCTCTTTCCAAGAAGGCTAAGCAAACCGAGGCTGAGCTGGGCCCAGACTCCGCCACATCCCGTATCCAGAAGGCCCAGCACACAGCCCTTTTCCGCCAGTTCCAGCAAGTAATGCGGCAACACAATGACGCGATCCTAGGCAAGCAAGACAAATGCAAACAGTTTATCATCCGGCAGCTGGAGGTCTCGGGTCGTGAAGTGTCAGAAGAGGAGGTGGATAGCATGATAGAGCAGGGCAAGTGGGAGATCTTCAATGAGAACATCATAGTGGATGCAAAGATCACTCGTGCGCAGCTCTCAGAGATAGAGCAACGCCACAAAGAGCTCCTAAACCTGGAGAGCAACTTGAAGGACCTGAGAGATCTCTTTCTAGATGTGTTCATGCTGGTTGAAGAGCAAGGGCTCCAGATTGAGAGCATACAAGCCAATGTGGAGAAGACACAAGACTATGTGTCAGTCTCAAATGAGAAGTTCAAAACGGCCGCCAGATACAAGAGGAAGAACCCTCTCAGAAGACTGTGCTGTTGTTGCTGTCCTTGGTTCAGATAGCGGGGCAAGAAATAAACGGTGCAAGTTACTCATTTACTGCACTCTCAAAGGAAGAACTGGGAATATAATGGCAGACACTGACCTCTGTTTGATGGAAAATAAATGAGGCAAGGCACAAAGCACTTTTAGACAACATTATAAAAGGAAGGCTGCGATGAATACTTACCTGGGTGATGATATACAATACAAGTGGTTATATCAAGATTTCACAAGATGTTATTGAAAAGCCACACCATTTTGGAAGTATATCAATTTTGTCAGTATATTGAATTGACTGCTATTACATTCAGTATTATTGTTTAGGTCATGTGTCTGCTTTAGATATATCTAATATTTGAGCTAACATTAAAGGGCTAGTTCACCCAAAAATGAAAATTATTCCATTAATTACTCACCATCATGTCGCTGGACACCCAATAAGACCTTCATTCTTCATCTTCATCTTCGGAACACTAATGAAGATATATTTGTTGAAAGATGATTGCTGAGAAAGGCTTCAGATAGGCCTCCATTGGCATTCAGTATTCCCACTCACAAGACCCATGAAAGACACTTAACTGTGCTTTAAGTGCAATACAGGTGTATTAAAGGAAGTCTATCAGTCATAAAACAACAACTATATTTACTGCTAATAAATAGGTGATTATTTTGATTATCAAAAATCTAAATAATGACTTTATCCACCAAGTTATTAACGTGAACTCGTCACATGCGTGAGAATATGACGCAGATCTGCCGTTCAGATACATGACCAGGAAGCGAAGAGGAGCGCCGAGACCTAATGGAAGAAAATAACTTGGCAGATAAAGTCATTATTTTGATTTTTGTAACATTATTGTACAGCCCCTGTAGTGAGATGGACTTTGTATCGATGTGTTTAGCCCTTTATGGGTCTTGTGAGTGGGAATGTACTGAATGCCAATGGAGGCCTTTCTGAAGCCTTTCTCAGCCATCAGCTTTCAACAAAAATATCTTCATTTGTGTTCTGAAGATAAACAAAGGTCTTACGGGTGTCCAACAACATGAGGGTGAGTAATTAATGAAGTAATTTTCATTTTTGGGTGAACTAACCCTTTAAGACTATAAGATAAGAAAATGTCCTATTCTTCAAGCAATACAAATAGGTGCGGTCACATTTACAGTTGTTTGGAAAGCTTTATTAAGTCATTCCAATAGGAAAATCCACTCAATCTGGAATTAAGCTTGACGGTGAAAGATTTCCTCATGTAGATTTCTCATGATTTGAAAGTGGCTCCTGTGTGAGCTGTGCTTCATACATTGTTACACCAAATTTAGTCAAAATTATGCTAATTTGATGTGATTATTTTATGTTATATTTCATATAATTTATTACATTAATTTATTTACATTTTTATTTTGAGATAGTTCTTTGAAAAATAAGAATAAAATAGAAGCTACCATCTATGAAATGTGATAGCATGCACAGCCTAATATTTGCTCATATTTAATGAGCCGTTCTGGAGCTGATTTGAATGAAACTGGTTGGGCTTATGATGAGGTGAATAATGAAGACATGTTGGTGAGTCAACAGAGCAGGTATCGGTTGTCGGCACAAATTCTAGGATCTGGGTGTGTCTGTAATTTCAGAGGAAAACGTGTTGCACAGAAATTGAAGGAGAAGAATATTATTTACAAATGCAATAGAAGCAGAACAATGCCACCGTGTATACTGAGATAATTGAGAGAAATGTGAAAAGGATAACATTCCTTTGACTAATGTTTTTGCATGGAGATTTCTTACCTTTTTAATTTAATGGATTTTTTTTGTTAAATGCACAAAGAGCTATTTCTAGCTGATTAAATATTACAGAACTGAGCATGACTAGAAATATTTATATTGATTCCAGAAATCCCAGAAAGTTTTTGATGATTGTATATTTGAAGATAATATACAGTAAATTATGACATTTCAAGGCCCTATTCAATCCTAATATTTACATTTTCCAAATAAGATCACCAATTTTTAATTGTTTAAGCCATGAACAAAAAAAGGCTTTTTAACTTTCTCACCCATCGAGTGCCTTGGAATACTTTTGCTTTTAGAAGTAAATAAATATATGTGTCAATATTCCAAAAACATCAGAATATTGTTAAATCTTGAAGCGTACTTACGAATGAATCATTAGCAACAAGCTAATGAGAAGCCAAGAGTGAGGAGTCAGGGTGGTGGAGAGGAATGTCGATTGTTTGACTGTAAAATCCAACTCACAAAAATTTAGGATAATGATAATGTTATAGTTAACTGGACAATTAAAGGCAAAAAAAGTTGGGTTAACCGGTGAAAAGAACAATTGTTGGACCAACCTAGTATTTATTGTAAATTTGATTTGTAATTGCAAGTTAAAGGTGCACTATGTATTTTTGCAGTAAAATATCCAAAAACCACTAGGCCAGTGTTATATATTTTGTTTCCAACTATTTGTAAATTGTGAGAAAATTGCTATTTTAACTAATGAACCGGAACGTGTCAGCATGGCGTTTGAGGGAGTCGCCTGTCAATTGTCATATCTGCGTTACCCTCAGTTTTATTTGGCAGAAGCGCTTTTCTCTTAGCAGTGTGAACATGTCACAGCAGCGCCGAGCGAACGGACAGAGGAACGTCATAACAATTTTAAACACTTAAAGGGGTACTTGCTCTGGGAAGATGAATCAATTTAAACTGGGTCATCAATGTAGTAGAAATGTGAAATTATTTTTGAATTTGGCGCTTTCTAGACTGAGAAAAGACAGAAAATTTATTTTTGTCTCATTGGGATGAAAGACTACAATTCCCAGAATGCTTCGCTGCCCTGTGAGGCCATTACCAAAGCCACCAACTTGATTACTGTGACTGAGTTGGAGAAGACACTACAATTAAAAACTGAACGTGTCTGTTCAATATAATGAGTGAGTCACCGCGCGAGTATCACAGCACTGAGCACTAACTGCAGGAGTCAGATAAATTAGCTGATGAGCTCTCGTGATGAGAGCTGAGGTAATCGACTACAGGTAAAAGACTACACTCGCGGCAAACATTCACAACGCGAGTTCAGTCTGGTGCATTTCAGTTCATGCCTTTGCAAGCTTAACTATCATAGAAATTAATTTGAGAAGTTAAAAGACTTACATTGCTCACCATAGCTCTGTTTAAATTAGTGCCTGTAGCTGCGAGCTGAGCTCTGAGTGTGATCTACCATCCCCCATGCGCGGGTTGGCCTTTGGCCAAACATTCTTCCTATGATGCAAATATTGTCAATTTCTGACATAGGAGAAAATTTTTCCAGAAATAAAATGCATAAATCTCTTGTCTCAAGGGGATATGAGGGGGGAAAGCACAATCATTTGAATATACTGCAGGGTTTCTACTGATACAAAGCCATTTGCTAATCGCTGAAGTAACCTATTTTGTTTAGAATAGGCGCCCTCCAGTGTACAGAAAGTTGCATAGTGCACCTTTAACAAGAATACAAGTTGCAACAATGCAGTATGAATGCATCATGCAAAACTTATCCATGGCTCCCACCATGCATTGCGGTAGGAAGCATGTCACCATTGTTGAAATTCATAGACTGATACTTGATGTCTGTGGGAGTAAATCTCACAGGAGGTCAAAGGGCTTAATGTACAAATGTATTTAAACCTTATTCTAAAACCATGCTGGATCTTTTCAAGAATCACAATAAAAAAGTTAATAATGTTGTTCATATCAAACAGTCATAAAATCAATGAATTAAACCACTATGCAATAATTAAATTCTTATTCAGCAGTCAGAGAAACACTATCATTAAAAGGTCATCAAACTGGCCAACTAAAGAAAACACTAATCACCATGATGGTGATATAAAAAAAAATACAACACAAAATAAAATAAAAAACGATAACAACTCAATCAGCTGAACATCTTAAATTGGGAGACGTGACGTTACTACGTTCAAACCATGTCGAAATTACGGTAAGTAAAATGCCCCAGTTATGCTATTTAAAGGTTCCTTATTTTGTTTGAAAACTGTTGTATTTTATAACATAATATGCACATCTCCGCATTTTTCCATTATTATTAAACAAGTTGATGGATGAATCAGTTTTGCTAAATCCCTCCTCTCTGCTAGCATACTCTGCTCTGATTGGCTAGATGGCCCAGTCTGTTTACCTTCCATTACCATTACTTCAGCTCTGTGCGGAGGCTTCAATGCTCAGAGATTGTACATTTTTGCTGAATTTACCATCATTCCGAACACTAGAAGTTGAGTGAACTGCTTATTGTAAAAGTTGAGTAAATTAAAAAACGCTGTGCAGCAAGATGCCTTACAATTTTAAGTTATGTCAACTTTTCTTTTTTTACAGTAAGGAGGTCCTTAGCGATTTGTATAGCCTTCCTTTTATGCTGATAAAAAACATACATATGTGGTAATTGCTGATGAAGAGTCATTTTGGAAAGATCATTTGAACGTGCTCCTTCCGAACTTTGTTAATAAAACATTATTTGTTATACTGGTTGAAACTCTCTTTACATCCTGACAGCGATCAATATCTTCTGTGGAAGTCTCAGGACCAAAACATTTTTGTCCAATCATTGAATTCGGTCCGACCAACCTGCCTGTCGGCGTATGCTCTGCTCACACAGACATAATCAGTGTGTTCCATGAGGCTTTGCAAAGTTGTAGACAGTCAGAGTGCCACAAACAAACAGCAGCCAGCTTTCAAAGTTCCTGCTTAACTAAAACAACAAGCTTATGCTACGTTCAAAACATGTCAAAATTACGGTAAGTAAAATGCCTCAATTATGCTATTTTAAAGGTTCCTTATTTTGTTTGAAAAACTGTTGTATTTGATAACATGATATACATTGCACATCTCCATTGCACCCTAATGTTGTTCCACTCCCTTAAGACCTCCGTTCATCTTCTCTTTTCCACGTTTGTTTTCAATCCTCAAATAAAGATTAAAACGGTAATGAATCAGCGTATTGATTCATGATTCGGATCACCAATGTCACGTGATTTCAGCAGTTTGGCAGTTTGACACTCGATCCAAATCATGAATCAATAAGCTGATTCATGAGTGTTTGAATCTTTATTTGAGGTTTGAAAACAAATGCGGAAGATAAGACAATGCTGAATAAAGTCCTTTTGTTATTTGGACCAAAATGTATTTTCGATGCTTCAAGAGATTCTAACTAACTAACTGATGTCACATATGGACTACTTTGATGATGTTTTTATTCCATTTCTGGACATGGACAGTATAGTGTGCATACACTTGGGTACGCTCTCGAATAAATATAAAATATCTAAAACTCTGTCTGAAGATGAGTGGAGGTCTTACAGGTCTTCATTTTTGGGTGAACTAACCCTTTAATATAACTCAGATGGTATTTGTCTGAAAGAAGAATGTCATATACACCTAAGATGGCTTGAGGGTGAGTAAATCATGGATTAATTTTCATTTTTGGGTGAACTATCCCTTTTAGGCTAACATATTTATGCTAAAAAGCCAAAAAAACTTTATGTTTTCATGGAGACTTGAAACAGCAAGTTTAAACATATTGAATGATTTTCATGGAGACTTGAAACAGCAAGTTTAAACATATTGAACAACATTGCCACCTATTGACAATTGAAGTACAAATCAAAATCTGAATATCGGTCGGCTGAAGGAGAATGAATCTGTGAACAAATACATTTTATGTAGGACATTGTCAAGACACAACAACATCCCATGTGGTTCTATGTCATTTTAAAAAATGTCTCTGATTTACATTTGACCTTAGAGTCAGGTCTATTTTTCCCACAAGTCCATGTGGGACATGACGGATCGGGTAATGTCATAGAAGTGAAATCATCATCATGTTGAAGACTACAAAGACTTAGAAGTAGGTTTTCATTACACTGACTACGTTTTAATCGGTCACAGTCTTTTTCATGTCACTGCATAATGATTGACACTAGATGGTGCTACTTTACAAGAGAAGAGTTGCAAAACTCAACCATCACAACACTGATTCAGCACAAGACAATGAGTTTCATATGAAAAATTCCTGAAGACGTTTATGTCTGTGTGAAATATTCTGGAAATCTTTGTGTTTGTGTTTTGTGCGCTACATGACATATGTGAAGAACTAGCGAACCATTCAGCAACAACACCTAGGCTACATTAATAGCTCTATGAACATTTCTTTTAATGAACATCTGATCTGATATGAAGACTAAATGTCCATTAAAGCAATTTTCATTGCAAAATTTAAAGCAAAAAAAAACATGAGTTTTCATGTTTCAGTACTTAAAAGTGGATTGTATAATCAGTTGTAATTTACATTCTACAAACAAGACATGTATTTATATATTTACTTGTCCTTATATATTGATTTCCATTTAGTATTTAGAGTAATAATCATAAGCTGTTCATGTATCTGTAAATGGAATTCTGTCAATACACACATTTTCAAACGTTCTGTCAAATAGTTGCAAATATGTGTTTCATTAGACTGTGATTCTATTCTATTCTATTCTATTCTTCTATTCTATTCTATTCTATTCTATTCTATTCTATTCTATTCTATTCTATTCTATTCTATTCTATTCTATTCTATTCTATTCTATTGATATATTCATTATAAATAAAGGATAATAATATATATTATATTATCGTTTTTAAAATTTTAATATATAAAAAATAATGACATTCTGACCCTGTTCTGTGAATTATTTTATGGCTACAACCGCCGTTTTGGCTGCATTGACATTTTCACTCAGGTTTAAAAAGTTCATCTGGACTGATAGCTGTATAATGTGATTAATACACTCAGATAAAAAGATTACACACCCCAATGGCTATATCATGCTATTTGTCCAATTGAATAACTGCTGGGATTTTGTTAGCTGGGGTGTGTGGAGAAAACGGCTCGGGTTATGTATATAACCCTTGTTCCCTGAGAGGGAACGAGCACTGCGTCGAAACGCTTTGGGGATGCTCCCTAAGCATCAGCGAATCTGAAGCCTGAATAAACACTAGTCCAATCCGATTGGTCGTGCGTGATGACGTCATTGTGACGGCGTACCCGGAAGTATAAAAGGGGAGCCGGCGCATAATGGCGGCAGTTCTTGCTCTGAAGCATGCGCTCCAGGCGTGCCGAGGTGTGGCGGTACGACGCAGTGCTCGTTCCCTCTCAGGGAACAAGGGTTATATACATAACCCGAGCCGTTCCCTTATCGAGGGAACTTCCCACTGCGTCGAAACGCTTTGGGGAACGAGTACCCACTAGGCCACACCGAGGGTAGCGCCTGTCCTAGTGTGAAGCCGGAAACCGGGCACAACTAGGGTTGGAGCACCCTCGCGCCAGGCGTCGCAGGGAGATCCAGGCTATAAAACCTGATAAAAGTGTGTGGAGTAGCCCACCCCGCCGCCTCGCAGATATCCTGCAGGGGGACCCCAGAAAGGAGGGCCACCGAAGAGGCCATGCCTCTGGTGGAATGTGCCCTCACGGCTACAGGTGAAGGCAAACTGCGCACCTGGTAAGCCATGGTTATTGCCTGGACTATCCAGTTACTGATAGTCTGGGTAGACGCAGGCAACCCCTTCTTGGGTGAGCCAAAACACACCAACAATTGTTGCGATCTCCTCCACTGTGCGGACTTCGCCAGATACACCCTGAGTGCCCTGACCGGGCAGAGTAGGTGAAGCCTCCCCTCTTCCGCCGTCACGTGAGGCGGAGGATGAAATGCCTGCAGAACCAAGGACCTGACCACCCTTGATGGGACCTTGGGCACATAGCCCGGCCTAGGGTGCAAGATGGCCTTTACTCCACCCGGGGCAAACTCCAGGCAAGTCGGCGTTACTGCCAAGGCCTGGAGATCCCCTACTCTCCTTAGAGAGGTAATGGCGAGTAGAAAGGCCACCTTAAGGGTCAGATTCTTAGGTTCTGCTGACTCTAGTGGCTCGAAGGGGGCCTCAGCCAATCCCTCGAGAACCACTGCCAGGTCCCAGGTTGGAACTCTGGACTGAGCCACAGGCCTCATCCTCCGAGCCCCACGGAGGAACTGTACAACCAGCTGGTGCCTACCCAAAGGCCCATCACCCAGAGGAGTGTGGAAAGCCGCAATGGCAGCCACGTACACCTTGAGTGTGGACGGGGTTAGGCCCGCAGAGAAGCGATCTTGGAGGAACTCCAGCACTGAAGCCACTGGGCAGTTAACTGGGTCCTCCTCACGCCTCCTGCACCAAGTGGAAAATACATTCCACTTGAGGCTGTACAGTCTCCTTGTGGACGGAGCCCTGGAGCTGAGTAAGGTCTCTACCACCTCTGCCGACAGGCCAGCCTCTAGGTACCTGGCCCCCTCAGGGGCCAAACCCAAAGGTTCCATATCTCCGGCCGGGGGTGGAAAATCGACCCCGCCGCCTGAGACAGGAGATCCCTCCTCAGAGGAATCTGCCATGGATGACCTGCCAGCAGGGCTATGATATCCGAGAACCAAACTCGCGTCGGCCAACGGGGTGCTACCAGAAGTAGACTGACCCCCTGCCGACGGACCCTCTCCAGGACTCCCGGGAGCAGAGCAATCGGGGGAAATGCGTACAGACGCAGCCTCGGCCACGTCTGCACCATGGCATCCAACCCCAACGGGGCTGGATGCGTGAGGGAGAACCACAGTGGACAGTGGGACGTCTCTTGAGACGCAAACAGATCCACTTCCACTGGGCCGAACCTCTCGCATATGGCCTCCACCACTTCGGGGTGGAGCCGCCACTCCCCGGGCCTCAGCCCCTGCCTCGACAGGATGTCTGCTCCCTGATTTTGAACCCCCGGGACATACATTGCCCTGATGGACAACAGTTTCCCCTGGGACCACAGGAGGATTAGATGCGCCAATCTGCACAGAGGGCGCGATCTTACCCCTCCCTGGCGATTGAGGTACGCTACGACAGCCGTATTGTCTGTCCGCACCAGGACATGTTGGCCGCGGAGGTCCGGGAAAAAACTCCTGAGAGCTTTGTAGACCGCCATCATCTCCAGGCAATTTATGTGCCAGGAGGAATGACGGCCCTCCCATGGGCCCCTCGCAAAGCGGCCGTCCATGACCGCGCCCCAACCAGTGAGGGAGGCGTCTGTTGAAACGGATTTCCGGCAACAGGACGCTCCCAACACTGGTCCCTGGGACAGAAACCAAGGTTTCTTCCATATGACTAGGGAACGAAGGCATCTGCGCGTTACCCTGATCATACGAAAAGGATTCCCTCTGGGGGAAAACCCCTTGGTTTTCAACCACCACTGGAGGGGTCTCATGTGTAGCAGGCCGAACGGTATCACGTTGGACGCTGCTGCCATGTGCCCCAGCACTCTCTGAAAGTGCTTCACAGTGATGGTGTGGCCTAGCCTTATTCCTGAGACCATCGCCAGTATGGTCTCGACGCGCGCGGGAGACAATTGTGCCCGCATCGTCGTCGAATCCCATACTACCCCTAGGAACGTAGTCCTCTGGGACGGCGTCAACACACTCTTGTTCGTGTTGAGTCTCAGCCCCAAGCACTTTATGTGGGCTAGAACGACATCTCGATGCCGAACCGCCATATCGTACGACTGGGCCAGTATGAGCCAGTCGTCGATATAATTCAGTACACGGATGCCCTGAAGCCTCATAGGAGCCAGGGCTGCATCCATGCACTTTGTGAATGTGCGTGGGGAGAGGGCTAGGCCGAAGGGAAGAACTCGATATTGGTACGCTTCGCCCCCGAAAGCGAACCTCAGGAACTTCCTGTGACATGGAAGGATGGAGATATGAAAGTATGCGTCCTTCAGATCTATCGTGACGAACCAGTCCTGGGACTGGATCTGACTCACGATCATGGGGATAGTGAGCATTTTGAATCTGAACCTCCTTAGAGACCGATTCAAATCCCTTAGATCTATAATCGGACGCAACCCTCCATCCTTTTTGGGAACTATAAAGTACCGGCTGTAGAAGCCGGACTCCCTCTCTGGCGGAGGAACATGTTCTATGGCCCCCTTTGCCAGTAAGGTCTTTACTTCTAGTTCCATTACCCGACCCCGCTCTGGTACCACTGTAGTCCAGGTCACCCCCCTGAACCCAGGGGGAGGCCGACCGAACTGCAGTCTGTACCCATTTTCTACAATGCGCAGGACCCATGTGGATACACTCGGAAGGCATTTCCATGCGCCGAGATAATCTACTAAGGGAACCAGCCTCTCGAGGCTGGCGTCGGGTGTTACACGAGCCTCGTCCCCGACCCCCTGAAGCGGTTGCCCGGCAGGAAGTGGTTGGGGACGAGTCTCTGTGTGCGGACGCGCCAGCTGCCCAGCCGCAGGTCTTTCCAGAGGCGGCTGGAGCAGCGTGCGTTCGCGGGAAATCGATGTGGCCCGAAGCGTCGTAGACGGCGGGATTACCACATCGATTTCCCCAGGGCGCCGCGAAGGAAGCAACCTCGGTTGCCCCCTCGCGGGAGGGACCGCCCTGAGAAGTCCTGCCGAGGCTAGGACTTCTTTGCGGCAGCCTTTCGCGCCTGAAGGACGTTCCTCAGATCGCCCTTCGGAGCGGAAGGCTGCTGTTGAGCGCGCCGCCTCTGTTGCCAAGCTCCCGGAGGAGGGGCTCTAGAGGCGACGCTCTCTTTTTGCATCTGACGATGCGAGGAGGAGCTGGTCGGCGGCTGAGGCTGCCCGCTAGGGCCAGCCTTCCCGGGCTTAGAGCGGCGAGGGAGGTACTGCTGGAAGGCCGCTGACTGTCTCTTCGCCTCCTGGTGTCTGGAGACGACGGAGTTAACCGCGTCCCCAAACAGACCAGAAGGCGAGATCGGGGAGTCCAGGAGGAAGGATCTGTCCTTCTCCTTTATCCCCGACAGATTCAGCCAGAGATGTCTCTCCGTTGTCACCATAGCTGCCATGGAGCGGCCGATGGCACGGGCCGTCTCCTTGGTAACACGGAGAGACAAATCCGCGACCCTCCTGAGTTCCAGTACGTCCTCCGGAGAGGGACCCTCGCCCTCATCCAGCTCTTTTAGAAGGTCAGCCTGGTAGGCCTGCAAGATCGACAGAGTGTGCAGCGCACTACCAGCCCGCCCAGCCGCCATATAAGCCTTGCCCACCAGCCCTGAGGTGTCCCGACAGGGTTTGGTGGGCAGCACCGGGGTTTTAAGGGACGATGCCGATTCGGGCGAAAGATAGCTCGCGAGAGCATCCTCCACCCGCGGCATCGCCCCATAGCCCGCCTCGCGTGCCCCCAGAACGTTGGAATAGTCCAACAGTGGGGGATTAGAGACACGCGAGGAATAGGGCTTCCTCCACGATCTACACACCTCGGTGTGCAGATCGGGGAAAAAAGGCAAACCCCGGCGCGGTGTTTGGACCCGGTGTGCGAGGAACCGGTCATCCAGCCTACTGGGTGGCCGAACTTCCTGTTCCTCCTGTGGCCACTCAATGTTGAGTTTAGCCACAGCCCGGGTCAACACCTCGACCAATTCCTCCTGGGCGGGCGGATGAGGCGATGGAAAAACCTCATCCCCCGCCCCGATGCCCGCGCCCTCCGGCTCCTCAGAACCGGAGAGAACGAGCATCGGACCCTCCGCCCCGGGGGAAGAAGCCGCAAAGCGGGCTTCCACACGGGGAGGAAGATCATCGGAACTGTCCGAGGAGGATTGGGAAAGTGCCGCAGCAGTCCCAAAGCCCTCGGACAGATCCCGCTGTGAGCCCCATGATCTGCGACGCCGCGACGCCTCAGCGACCGCGGGTCCAGAACCCTGGGGCTCACGAGGCTGGCCGGTCTCATCGAACACGGCCAGCCTAGAGCGGAGCAGCCTGAGTGTCAGCCGCTCACAGTGCTCACAGGCGGCTCCCTCGAGAGCCGCCCGAGCGTGCTGCACACCCAGACACTGCACACATAACAGGTGTGTATCCGATCCCGAGATGAAGCGGGGACACGGATGCACACACTGTCTAAATCCGCTCTTTCCTTCCATACTTTTACTATAAAGTTTTCACTCACACACACACTCGCAACTGGACAGACAACAGTAAATAGACAGACCAAACAGAGAGCGCTATGCTGAAGAGCAATAACTGCCGCCATTATGCGCCGGCTCCCCTTTTATACTTCCGGGTACGCCGTCACAATGACGTCATCACGCACGACCAATCGGATTGGACTAGTGTTTATTCAGGCTTCAGATTCGCTGATGCTTAGGGAGCATCCCCAAAGCGTTTCGACGCAGTGGGAAGTTCCCTCGATAAGGGAACTCAGCATTTTTTTTTTTTTTGTGTTTGTTTTTTTGCTTGCACAATCACAACTGAAATCTTCAGAGAGTTTGTGCTTTGTAAGGATAAAACTACATCCTATTAATTCTTTCAAGAGGACAATAAACACCTTTGTTCCAGAGGTTACTGTTAAACAAATACATTTAAAAAAAATGAAAAATGAAAAAAGAAGGATTTGCTGGAAAAAATGCTTGGGCACAGCTCTGAAAAAAAAACTGGCTGGTTGTTTTTCAGGCCAATTATAACAATGAATTGACCCATACTGTGATGCAAAGTATACTTTACATGTGTAATACGTAATAACATTATCTTGAGGCATTGATATAAAACCAAATAGGAAGCAGAAAAGGTCAGAAATAAATGTGCTCATCCTTAACAGTGAATTACATCAGTGATTCAGCTTTTAAAAGATCACATCAGTGGTTTAATAAACTTTCACAATCCGACCGCTTCAGAATCAAATGAATAGAGCTCTTTGTTCCCTGGTCCCGGTCTGTAATATTTTGGCTTGAACCACCGGGTCCCGATGTGGTTCATCAGCTCGGCAGACTGCAGTGTACCTGGAAGAGTCTTTCACTGCCTCAGGAAACACTTGCACTCAATAGGAGCCACCCCGGCCCCAGCTGGCTCGTCTAATTTACCGCCACTGGTGACACTCATCCTCTGAACCGTGAATATTTGGAGAGCTAGACTTCCCAAATACTTCTTTATTTTGCTGCCTCATTAGATGAACAGGGCTCCGGGGATGGACTCACTCTCAGAAAGGAGTGAGTTTAGTGGTGGATCATTTAGTAAATGTCACTCAGGTGATGGTTTTCCCACAATGCTCAAAAGTGTTTTCTAGAAATCACTTTTCAGGAAATAAAAAGGCCAGTTGTGAGATTTTAAGCGGTGAATGAGTGATTGCTCAACCTTAACAATTTGGTTACGACAGATATATAAAAATATGTGTAAATAATATAATATGTAGGTGTTTATGTGTAACTGATGTGAAATACTTTTGGGAAGATTTGGGAAGAAACACTTTTCTGTATATTATGCTCAAAGTAACCTTTGTGCAAGACAAGTGGACTGTATTGAATGCTCACTTATAGTGCACTTCAAATCTAAAAAGTACATTAAAAAATACATTACTTGCAGATGATATAATAAAAAATAAATAAAAAGCCATTTAAGTGATTTTAAGGACTGTACACTTCTGTGACTATGTTTCTGGATAAATGGCTATACACGGTAAAAAAAATATTGTTGATTTAACTTAAAAAAGTAAGTAACCTGTGGCCCGTTCTTCTTACTATGCTTAATGATGCTTTGACAGATCCCAGATCTTTTAATCGTGATAACTGATATCTGGCTAATTTGGTTCTTCAAATGAATTTGTGGATTGGATTAAAATATGTGGATTAATTTATCTGAGATCACTGCTCATGCCTGTGTTCCCTGAAGAGGGCAGATGCATCGATACTGGGTCAAAAAAGCTGCCTAAAGTTCAGCTATTTTATTAAAAATCTAACTATAAAACATTTGCATTCCATTGGGATTAACATTCAGTTAAGTGTCCAAAACCAATACGTTGAGTTTGCATTTAAGTATATTCATTTTAAGTATATTAAAGTAATCTGTTTAAAAGTATGCTTTTGTGTTTTTTCCCCACAAGGATAAAGTGACAGTTATAGCTTAAACTATTCTCTTTTCCTTAAATATACCTTTTTTCTTATAAGTTTTAACATAAAATCTTGATGTTTTTTTTTTTTTTTTTAAAGATGTGTTAACAAAACCCTTATAATATATTTAACTAGGATTTTCTGAATAATAAAAACTCAATTTCCATAGAAATTGCTCCATTTGTGCATTAAGGAGGATAAAAACTCAGAGAGTGACAGTGAGAGATGAGAAAGATCCCTTACATATTACCTTCGCTGTGAGCTTGATATGATGGCACCAAAAATGAGAGTGAAAAATGCTAATCAGGAAATTGATTCAATCTGAACCATGTGGTGAACACATTTTATTTACAATGCATCATTTACGCCTTCGCTAGAGTTAATGCGATTGCAAATAATCCACACTGAACAGCATTTAAACTGCTATTTAGTCTGGAAGTGAGCCTTGCTGGAACTGGAGATTCGGGGAGGTGACAGATATCCATTATGGCATGAAATGCCTTCAGTGGATACTGGATAGCAGGATAACTGGATAGTTTTGGCAAAGCAATCAGGAGAAATGTTGTGGTGAAGAGAACATTAGACAATTGGTCGCCAGGAGAAGAGCCCTTGGTGAATCTGAAGGTGTGTGATTGGTGGTGAGGAGAGTGGCTTCAGTGGGGCCTTAGATCTCTGCCATACTGACAAACTGGGAAGACAGTGGAAATCTGGAACTGACGTTAGAATTTGACAACTCTTTTAGGTGCAGGAGCATGAGGAATTTTAATGGGCAGCCAGCAGATTTTGATAGGACTGTTAGAGCCCATGGGACGTTTGTCACATCACGCCAAGACCTTAGAGGTTTGCAGATTGCAGAAAACCCCAAACTTCCATGTAAATAGATAAGAAGGATAAGGACATTTTGGTGTTCATTTGTTTAATTACAGCTGCAAAATGCTTTGAGTACTTTACTGGTACTTTAATATTATAGTTGTTACATTAAGTACACTAAAAATCAGCAGTTTTACAAGCTTATTATTTCAATATTTCACTTTATTAGGTACACCTTTTCAACTGCTCAACTGAATCACATGTCAACAACTCAATGCATTTAGTCATGTACAATAGACATGGTCAAGATGATCTACTGAAGTTCAAACTGAGCATCAGAATGGAGAATAAAGGTAATTTAAGTGACTTTGAACATGGTGTGGTTGTTGGTGCCAGATAAGCTAGTCTGAGTATGTGAGAAACTGCTGATTGACTGGCATCTTCACGCACAGCCATCTCTGGATTTACAGGCAGTGAATGGTCCGAAAAAGAGATCATATCCAGTTTGCAGCAGTTTTGTGGGTGAAAATGCCTTTTAGATGCCAGAGGTCAGAGGAGAATGGCCAAACTGGTTTGAGCTGATAGAAAGGCAAAAGTAACTCAAATAACCACTAGATACAACCGAGGTCTGCCGAAGAGCATCTCTGAACCCACATGTTGAACTTTGAAGCCGATGGGCTGCAGCAGCAGAAAACACACTGGGGGACACTCCTAAGTGATAAGTGTCAGGAATTGACAATAACAAGAAACTGAGGCTACAATTCACATGGGATCACCAATTTCGGATAATAGAAGATTGGAAAACCGTTGCCTGGTCTGATGAGTCTCCATTTCTGCTGCAACATTCAGATTTTTCAGAACTCGGCTTAAACAGCATGAAAACATAAATCCATCTAGTCTCCCATTGCCAGACCTGATTCGTTTTGTTCCGCGTCATGTTTATGGGCTTGAAAATGTAAAGTCGATGTGCCTGCAATAACAGACCGCCATGCATCTATAAAGTATTAATTCAAGAACATTGTACTGAATTACTGGAACAATGGAGCTGCAAACTTCACATTCTTTTGAAAATCCAGCGTTTAGTTGATAACACAACAACGCTCTTCTTTCACGGGGGAGTTTGGCGTCTTGGCGACAATTGTTTTTCAGATGGGGTATTCAAGAACGAAACACACACGTCTTAAGGACATCCTGTAGGTTTCAATCAATCAATCAATCAATCAATCAATCAATCAATCAATCAATCAATCAATCAATCAATCAATCAATCAATCAATCAATCAATCAATCAATCAATCAATCAATCAATCAATCAATCAATCAATCAATCAATCAATCAATCGATCGATCAATCAATCAATCAATCAAGAAACCAGACTCAGTCGGGGTGCCAGTTCTCCTCTGGCCTATTAACAAACAGTGTATGATTATTATTCTGGCAACCTTACAGGTCAGAAATCATATTAGATTAAATTTCTGGGTATCACGCAAGAGTATGAATACTTGAAAGATCAGAGATATTGCGCCGGAGACGGGTTTATTGAGGATGATGTGCCGGTGAGGCAAATTCAGATGAGACACAAACTGACATGCTCTCATCAGACACTCCAGGATGTGTTGGTCATACCTGGGCGCAGGTCCAGCATCTGATCCGGACACGGCCTGGATCCGGCCGACTGCAGTAAACCTGAGACTAACATTAGTGTAGATGCCACTCTTTTTATGATGAAACAAGTACATCAGGTGTTATGGGAAGTGTTCCCGGTTCCGGCTGACCTAGTTAATGCAGCCTAACAATCAGTCAATTGATTTGAATAATGAAAGTTAAAAATGTTCTATGTGTATGCCATAGAAAAGAGATGCAATTTTAGTTTAGATTTAAACTGACAGAGTGTGTCTGCTTCCTGAACAATGGAAGCAGACACACTAGGAAGACTGTTCCAGAGTTTAGGTGCTAAATAGGAAAAGGATTGACCACCTGCAGTTGATTTAGATATTCTAGGTATTATCAACTGGCCAGAGTTTAGAGACCGCAATAGACGTGATGGAGTATAATGTGTTAAGAGCTCGCTTAAATACTGGGGAGCTGAACCATTTAGTGCTTTGTAAGTAATAAGCAAGATTTTAAAATGTATATGATGTTTAATAGGGAGCCAGTGCAGTGTTGACAGAACTGGACTAATATGATCATACTTCCCAGGTCTACAGTAGTAAGAACTCGAGCTGCTGCTCGAATTGGTACATTTCGTCAGGGCATGAGGAAATATAGAGCTGAGTATCGTCAGCATAACAATGAAAACTAACGCCATGCTTCCTAATGATATCTCCCAGTGGTAGCATATACAGGGTGAAGAGCAGCGGTCCCAACACTGAGCCTTGCGGTACTCCATACTTAAATTATGCCAACATAATTTTCGAGTCTTTTTAAAATAATATTGTGATCGATAGTATCGAATGCAGTGCAAGATCGAGATACACTAATAGAGAGATACAACCACGATCAGAAGATAAGAGTAAATCATTTGTAACTCTAATGAGAGTCTCGGTACTATGATACGGTCTAAATCCTGACTGGAAATCCTCACATATGCCATTTCTTTCTAAAAAGGAACATAATTGTGAAGACACAGCCTCTTCTAGTATTTTTGATAGAAACGGTAGATTCGAGATTGGCCTGTAATTGACTAATTCTTTAGGATCAAGTTGCGGTTTTTTAATAAGTGGTTTAATTATAGCCAATTTAAAAGTTTTCGGTGCATATCCTAATGTCAAGGATGAATTAATAATAATAAGCAGAGGATCTATGACTTCTGGAAGCATCTCTTTTAGTAGCCTAGTTGGTATAGGGTCAAGCATACATGTTGTTGATTTTGATGATTTAACAAGTTTAGCCAATTCTTCTCCTCCTATAGAAGTGAATGAGTGTAAATTTTCCTCAGTGACACTACAATCCTCTGTCTGAAGTGATACGGTAGTAGACGGCTGCATGGTTATAATTTTATTCCTAATGTTATCAATCTTACTAGTAAAGAAGTTCATAAAAGTTCATTACTGCTGTGTTGGTTACAAACTTCAGAAGTTGAAGCTTTATTTTTTTTTGTTAATTTAGCCACTGTATCGAATAAATACCTAGGGTTGTGTTTGGTTTCTTCTAAAAGAGTTGAGAAATTAGCAGATGACAATTACGAAACAGCAAGTGGTCCTTGGGCATGACGTCTGAGGCTGAGACTATGATCCATCCTGCCTTGTATCAATGATTCAGGCTGCTGGTGGTGTAATGGTCTGGTAACAATTAGTAACAGCCTACCTGAGTTTTATTGCTAAGCATGTCCATCCCACCACAGTGTACACATCTTCTGATGGCTACTTCCAGCAGGATAACAAGCATGTCACAAAGCTCAAATCATATCAATCTGTTTTCTTGAGCATGACAATGAGTTCACTACACTAGACTCCACAGTCCCTCCATCTCAGTCCAATAGAGCACATTTGGGATGTGGTGGAACGGGAGATTTGCATCATGGATGTGAAAAATCTGCAGCAACTGTGTGATGCTGTCATGTCAATATGGACCAAAATCTCTGAGCAATGTTTCCAGCATCTTGTTGAATGTGCCACGAAGAACATTTTACCACATGTAACATCTTGTTTCAGAAGAGTCAGGTTTGACAAACATTCATGACATGTCCACCCTGTCACAAAAAACAAACAAACAAAAAACTATTTGGCAAAGAAAGTTATAACGTTGACTGTTGAAAATTGATCACAGGGGAGCGCTGCAACCATTATTGTACCCCCCCCCCCCCAATAAAATAAAATAAAAACCTTCAACCATACAATATCCCATATCACAAAGCAATTATTTAAAAGGCACCCATTTTCATGACTTCTAACTGCATCTGAGGGGCCATCCTTAATCCCATTTCCTGGAAACATAATGAAAAAATACTCCATTCGCTGAGAGTGCAAAAGAATGCCTTGTTATCTGCGCTATAACAGGTCTGGTGCACATGGATATTACTCTCACTCTCCCCCTCTCTGTTCTTAGACCTGTTTCTTTGCTCACACTGCAGGACATCTCAGCACCTGCCCCGAGAACTCAGGATCTGCTAAAGTGCCACATCTCTTTTCTCAAGCTGCCCCAGTCCTATGGCAGTCCAAAGCACTTGGGTGCTGTTCTGTCAGTCCCGGTTTGGGAGAGAGATGGATCCTGGCTTCCAAAGTGAAACCGATACTCGTGAATTCCAAGGTGCAGGCTGAAGAGGACCGTGGCTGTGACATTTTGATGTCACAGCTGCCACAGTTGTACTTCTTAAATTTCTTATTTGAGTAACACTCATAAATATTGCCAGACACTTTAACATACCAACAGCTGTTTTTCTACATCAGCCACATTCTTCCCCAAATGGTTTTAAAGTTTGTATACAGACGCAGCTTTCATGTGCAGATATTTACAGCGAAGAGGTTAAAGATTGAGAAAAAAAAAAAAAAAAAAAAAAACACTTCCAAAGAACATTTAAACATTGGGATGTCCTCAGTATATTTAACATGTTTATTTTATTGTTAACATCATTTTCATATTTAAATTCTGAGCTTCGTTTTCATATGACCAAAGCACATATTTCAAATCATCACATGTGTCTGGTTCATATCATTACACTATTACAAGGAAAATAAGAAAAGATATTAGCTTAAACATAATTAAATCTATTTTTAGGATTATTTTGCATCGTGACATAATTTCTAGATAATTAAACACCCCCTCCTCTAAATTCCCAAATGTTAAAATCTCATTACTGTAAAGTGAAAAAATAATGATTTAAATATGTATTATACAGCATGTAGTACTTGTTGTACTGCCTCTAATTTATGATAATTTTAACAAAAAGAAATCCTTTTGCATTATTCTTCTACGGTACATACAATATTGTATAAAAATAACCATATTATAATAATGTGAATGTAGTGAGATTCAACACTGAGAGTAATGGAAATAAAAATCACATTAGAGTAACTGGTATAAAAATGATTAGAATTATTATAGAGGAAAGGTTTGATAGTTCAGATTGTGATATAATTGTGATATATAAATATATATTTCTTTGTCATATTTAATTATACATAAGCATACTGCTTGAATTTCACAGTGGCGTTCCACAATTTATCATAAAACACATCCACATTATGACTATCCTGAGGGCCATAACTGCTAAACATATTTACACTGATGAGTTTCGCCATAGTTTTATACATAGAATTGTGCTTATATATCATTCTACTAAAAGTATATTGTTGCAATAAAGTGAAAAACATATCAATATACATATAGATCAATTTAAACACAGAAGTTGTTGCAGGGAAGATCAGAAAAGAATACAACAGTAAGAGGGAAGGTGTGGGCTCTACTACAGTTGGATGAATTTTGAGGTTTGGGGAGATATTAGGAAGAAAAAACACAACAAAATAAAAGAATGGGGAGAGTCATAGGATTCATTTGGCATCTTACATGAAGGCCAATTTTTATTTATAAATCTTTGGTTTTTTATCTTTTTTTGGGGGTAGTTCGTAGTTTTCTTCAGTATCTGGGTAGTTTTTGTCGATTGATGCAGGATGATGCATCGATTACACAAAAATAGGAATATTTGAAAGATCTGAGTTATTGCGCCGGAGACGGGATTATTGATGATGACGTGCCGTGAGACAAATTCAGTGAAGACACTAACTGACACGGGGCTCAGCAGACACTCCAGGACGCGTTGGTCATGTCCAGGCGCAGGTGCACCATCCGATCTGGACACAGCCTGGATCCGACTGCAGTAAACCTTGGGATGAAAATATATTTTAGATGTAACAACCCAGTGTTTGGGTAGTCTATGTGTTACCCAGATCATAGATCAGAACAACCCAGTGTTTGGGTAGTCTATGTGTTACCTAGATCATAGATCAGAACAACCCAGTGTTTGGGTAGTCTATGTGTTACCTATCAGGTCAGAACAACCCAGTGTTTGGGTAGTCTATGTGTTACCTATCAGGTCAGAACAACCCAGTGTTTGGGTAGTCTATGTGTTACCCAGATCATAGGTCAGAACAACCCAGTGTTTGGGTAGTCTATGTGTTACCTATCAGGTCAGAACAACCCAGTGTTTGGGTAGTCTATGTGTTACCTAGATCATAGATCAGAACAACCCAGTGTTTGGGTAGTCTATGTGTTACCCAGATCATAGGTCAGAACAACCCAGTGTTTGGGTAGTCTATGTGTTACCTATCAGGTCAGAACAACCCAGTGTTTGGGTAGTCTATGTGTTACCTAGATCATAGATCAGAACAACCCAGTGTCTGGGTAGTCTATGTGTTACCTATCAGGTCAGAACAACCCAGTGTTTGGGTAGTCTATGTGTTACCCAGATCATAGGTCAGAACAACCCAGTGTTTGGGTAGTCTATGTGTTACCTATCAGGTCAGAACAACCCAATGTTTTGGTAGTTTTTGTGTTTCCCAGATATTAGGTCAGACATAACGGGAGCAGTGCAGCTCCGTCACATTGGTGCATATCTATGTTAAAATACAGGTTTGTGTACATTTAGTTTTATCTATAAATTCGTTATTGTGCTGTACATTGTTTAATTGTATGCAACGCAACTTACAGGGTCTCGATGTGAGTCACCTAAATGAGTCTGTCTTTCTTGTCTGTCTTTCGTGTGATGGAAACCTAATGCCTTGCAAAAAAACGGTATAATTTTTCAAAAAGATACAGATGATACTTAGGATGCTAAAATATGTTTATGATATACAATATTTGTTTATGAACAGGTTATGGAGTCAGTCACAGCATATTTCAATTATGAGAGAAACGGAGAGTGACGGTCTAAAGTTAGAAGTTCCCCCGCTGAACATGATATAAGCTCCGGCACGAGAGCCAGTGCCATTAAGGTGGAAATGGGACAATATACACTGTAAAAAATTATTTTAGTTAATTTAATTATTTTTCAAAATTATTAGTTTTTGTTGGTTTAACTTAAAAAAGTAAGTAACCTGGTTGCTTTAAAATTTTGAGTTTATTGAAATTAAAAATTTGAGTTGATACAATGAAGGACACTTGTTTAATAAATAGAAACTCAAAATATTATTGTATCTAAACCACATACATTTTTTTATAAATCATGAAAATAGCACTATATGGCATGTTTCACTGCGTCATCAGAAATAAAACACACAAAATTACCCAATATGCTTACAAAATCTTTTAATAATATTTTAATAAAGGTTGTCGAATCTCAAAACAATGTTCACTGAATTAACTCAAAAATGTAATTTCAATGAACTCAAAAATTTAAGGCAACCAGGTAACTTTTTTTCTAAATATTTTTTTACAGTGTAGAGACTGGTCGATTACAATTGAATTACTTCAAAATGTTTAATTTTTACTTCCAATGTTTGCTAAACAAGCTTAAATGTTGTCAATATTTATAAAAAAATATATATATAAAATAGGTAAAACAAAAATCAATTATACTAGGTTAAATTAACCCATCATGCTGGGTTATATAAACAACCCAATTTGTTGGGTAAAATCAACCCAACATGTGTTCTGTCCTATATTTTCTGTCCAGCCCTTTGGTTGTTTTTTAACCCAGTCTTTTCAGAGTGCATGTTTTGGTCGGGTCTGGTCCTCTGGTAGCCAGTATTTTGAACTTTAACAGCCAGGTTCTGAAAAATCAGACAGAAAATCCTTTACACTGACCACCCTGACTGACATCTGTTTGCCAACAGCATCCACCCAAACATCGATCTGCCACCAGCTTGTGTCCAAATATTTTACACCGTTGTATATCAAACTTGAATCATTCTAACTCAACACAATTACTTATTTATGGACCTATAAATTATTCTCCCTGATATGAGCCTCAGTCACGTAAAGCTAATTTGGAGTTTGTGCTGTTTGGTCTGCTTCTATTCATGAAACTTACACGCACAAGTTCTGGCTTTTCTCGATTCTTAATGGCTAAATGCACAAGGGAATGTTTTACTGTTAATTTAGGTCACACCAGAGATGACTGCGCTCTTCATGGAGTGTGGTCACATGCAGTCTGTGTTCGTGTTTTAACTGGTTTCCATGCTTATTAGCTTCTCTGAAATAGTACCAGGGCTTTGAAAATGTACTCATGCTGCCTTTTTATTTTATTTTAGGCTTGATTTTATTTTGGGGTTTGAACTAAACAGCTCATAGGAATAAAAATGAACCATACGCTTCACTTTATGCACCGTTTGATCCAGATTAAGGATAGCTTCCCAAATTAAAATTGCCATCAAACATGTTCAGTTACTGAAATTCATGGTCAGAAAAAAAAAAAAACTATGTTCTGCAATATTAAAACAAAAAGCCAGCAGATTTTCCTATGTGAAAGGGGTAGGTGAAGCCTGTATTCCCTTGTGAAAAAGAAGTGTGCTTAATTGTATAAAATGCACATTTGTAGTGTACTTCAATTCTAACTGCAATTGTTCGTACTAGTTCTTAAGAAACAGTCTTAATATCATGGCTATGTTTATACAGCTAGCCTGGTCTTACTGTTGCACGTTTGTAGTGTGTGAAATATCATTGTGTTTATTTACTTTGGCAGGAGAATGAGGAGTTACAAGTGAATAAAAGCATCCATAAAATCTTTAACATCCAGCGAGGCCTTTAAAACCCCCCTCGTCTCTCTCAGAATGTCTCTGGGATGGCTGCTCTCCTGAACTGTGCAAACTCACCTCACACACAAAGTTAAATCCTCTCTCATTAAGAAAATGACGAGAACATCCTTGGGCATTGGTTGAACTCTTTAATTGCAGCATAACAAAGTTTGATATCATGATCTTGGTTGATTTATTTCCATCAAGCAAAACTCCCTGAAGCTGATTTCATGACGACTGGTTTCTTGTTTGCATTATTTTGGAAGGCACACTGGGAAAGGTTAGTTTTAAATCTTTCACCACAAAGGCTGTATAACACATTTACTGCTATTCTGTGCCTTTTTTTCAATTCAGTTACTGCATTACATTAAACCCTCTGACAACGCTCACCTGAAAATCCATTTCATCCGGCTTCAAATTATAATATCATCTACATTTTTTGGCAGGGGGCGATAAGCAATCATTTCCCAGATAACATAGACTTTCCAAACCCTCATTGTATGAGGAAATGGCTGCACATTTCATTACCGTTTCATGCATTTCATCAGCATTAGCGATGTCATTGTCAGCTTAAAACGTGAGTCTGCACCGAAATGTGTTACAGCCGACAAAATTAGTGGCACATTTGTTTCAGTTATGGTTGTTTCTTCAACTATTGGCACTTTTGAACCTGTGGACTTTAAAAATAAAAATAAAAAAATAAAAAAAACCTCACTTGCTTTCCACGCTCTCACTCATACTTTTTTTTTTCAGCTGACAATGTCCACCGTGAATTTACAATTTTTGTTTCTAAACATGATAAACATTTCCACAATAATGCAATTTCCAGCACCAGCATATCTCAAATGATAATTGTGTTTAATAGCATTCTGTGATGGAAATGTATTGTCATTATTATTATTATTTTTGGAACATAATCCTTTGCTTGCCGTCTATAGGGTTGATTTCATGACTAGGACACATAACTTAATGTATCCTACTTTATGTATCCTATATGGATAGTTCATCCAAAAATTCAAATGACCCCATGATTTACTTGCCCTCAATTCCTAGGTGTATATGACATTATTCTTTCAGACGAATACTATCTGAGTTATATTAGAAAATGTCCTGGCTCTTCTGAGCTTTATAATGTCAGTAAATTGCATCCCAATTTGAAACCCAAAAAAGTGCATCCATCCATCCATTATCCTTTATCCATCCAAAAACCCATCGATTCATTTCAAAAGGCCTTTATTAACACTCCCGGAGCCATGTGAAGTATTTTTATAATGGCTATATATATACTTTTTTGGGCTTCAAATTTTGGGCTGCCATTCACTGCTGTCCAGTTACATGTTTTTTTTGTTTAGTTTTTTACAGTAATTTTCTTTGTTTTCTTCACACTTCATGTGTCTTGTTGTGTAAAGTGTACTTTCTTTTTTATTTAAGTGATGAATATGGAATATGGCATTTTATCATTGTGGTCTGCATTACGTGTATTTTGAGCAATATATATACCAACTAGATGTGCATCAAGCAGGCTTGTCTGGGCTGAATTTGAATTGAGACTTTAGAAAACTATTTTGTGGCTCTGAATCATGATTGAGTCATTCTCTTGTCTACTGCAGGCCAACCAAGCTAACTGTAGAGCTTTCATGTGGACTGTGATTGGGATCATGCTGGGCGACCAGTGGAATCACTCAAACAGTGAGGAAAACGTCGCCAACACATAAGCAAATCATTTCTCAAAGCCACGACTGTCATCGTGAGAAAAGGGAGAGTTGAAAGAAAACCAACATTTTAGATATATCCAGGCTTTACAGCTAAATGTTTGTGTTCCTGTGGATATTCTGGACTTAGTTATGACCTCATTATGTCATACAAATGATGCATGTCTCACAACAACTCCTCTATTAACAGGAGAGGAACTACGGAGATTTCATGTGGAGCCGTTTTGCGCCAGTCATGTTTTTTCCAGTGGTGTAATAAGTATAACTCAGCATGCTCACTTCCTTGGTATGAGTGACTAAGCCAAACGTTGCAAACGTGGTAACAGATACTGAACTAAATTCATGTTCTCAACAGTAACACATTGATTACCAATAACATATTTGGATCTCATATAGAGAATCACTCATATAGTTATTCATGTATATACATCAGAGATGTATACAAAGAGTTGATAGCTTAAAAACACGTTTGCATATGCCTATGATGAATGTTTGATTATAAGTATTTTTCCAACAATCTGACAGTAAAATATAAGGGAGAAATATGACCTATAAAAATTTACCACCAAACTCTGTCATTTAGTCTAAATATAAAATGAATTCAATTATCATTCCATAAGCTCATTACTGTAGCAGGCAATATAGGTCTCATGGTGTGAGCAGAAAACCACATCTATGCTGAGGGTGGAAAACTCTTACTAGTAAAAATAAATGGATAAAAACTTCATAATGCCTTTCTTCTTAAATAATATGTGGCCTGATGTTTTTAAAAGAAAGACTATATTATTTTGAGTCTCCCTCTTCACTAGAAATTACAGTTCTGATAGAAAACTGCACGTTCTCAAACATTTCTGGTGTTGTGCCAAAATGTAACCAGTTTAAACTATGCATATAATAAAAGGTCAGGTTTTTCAATAACATACACAGAACAACAGTATTTCCAACAACTCTTGAAATAAATTTTAACTGCTTTTATTGATAAGAAAGGATAGTAACACTTTAAAATACTCTCATTAATGAAAAACTACACAGGAACAAATGACTACTAACACTAAATAGTAATATTAAGAAACTCTTTTAAGTGATCTAGTACTATTATTATGTAGCACTTTAGTCATTATTAGTTAACCAATAACTACTATTTTTTCCCACATCCCAGAGGACAACTAAGAACTACTATATAGAGGTTCATAATGAATGTGAATAATGCATAATATATTAATTAATTCTAAAGTGATGGTCATAGTAACCCATTAGTAATGACTCAAGTATTACCAAATCCTTCAGAAGGAATTACTAATTATTTGGATCAGTATTCTAAAGCCAAAATATAAATTACAAAATCTGTTACCAATCATTTCCCAAATGTTACCAGAAGCCAATAAGCCTAGAAATCTAGACGCACCCAAGCAGCAGCAAATCTAATCTGCTGAAAGAATCGTTTAGCAACTCTCAATACATGAGCTGTAAAAACCAAACTCTGGTGGGGCCAATCACATCGTGTATAGAGTCAGTGGGCGGGGCTTAACATGATGACGGCAGAGTTGCACTTGCGTGCTTCTAGTAAACACAGAAGCTGGCGAACGGCGGTCTTTCGAATCGGCTTTGACCGCGACTCTGGAAGACTTGGAGTTAAGCTTTTCTCTGAAAAAAGAACAAAGAACGGCACTGAAGTCATTCTTAAAAAGGGAAGATGTGTTTGGAGTTTTGCTGATCGGATACGGCCAAAGTTTAATCTATCAGCTATCTCCGCTTCACGTTGCTCTGGTTGGTAATGCATTGTGAGACTTCTCTAAGCAAATTACTTTGTGAAAATGGCACAAATGTGAAGATATTTCCAATATCCTTGATGAAAGAAGGCCATAATCCGAGTGTTTGAATGTAAATAGGCCATTGAGGATGAAGTGCCGGTGTGTGCCACTGAAGAATTATGAATTGTGTACTTTAGACCTTCAGTCAACAGCTGAGAATGTAATGAGATGCCCTGGACCACAGGCTGGCCCACTTTATCATATGCCATAACATTAAAATGGCACTGAGGCCTCATACATCACCAGTCTATCCAAATAATGCCCTCACACATTAGGTGAGACAGTCTAATAGCAGGGGGTCACAGAGACTGGGCAAGAACTCTTTTGCAGTTTAAAATCCCATTACTGCTGTTTACAAACCCACCTTACAGAATTCATCATGCTTCAGAGTAACTTGTTTACTGACAGATGGTTTGCCACACAATTCGATTCAATACCTTTCTCGCGACCGAGAGCCGATCACTCTCAAGGCTTGGGCAACATATTGTACATCTGAAGTCGATTCATTTTATTTATCAGACTGACAGTCAACATAAAGCAGAGAAATAAGTTGGATTCAAAGCTGTGCTCTAGAAAGAACAATAGAAATGCACAGAAACAATAAAAAAAGTGTTTTTGACAGGAAGCATGCATGAAGTGTCATGTTTTTGGCTTAGGGATTTTTTTGACATTTCCAAATTCTTTACTGATGGATGACCCACAAACGGGACCCATGACTTTTGAACACAATGTTTGAGCGCCTTTGTATGCCATAAATTAAGCATGGTTAGATGTATTGAATAGCATGTCCCTCTCCTCATATTGCAACCAGATGTCACTGCATTTCAATTAAATTCAAAGACAGAACTACGTGTTTCATAAAAGTCGAGTTTCCCGAGCAGGTGCAGGATGATCAGAGTGTAGAACAATGCACTGGAGATACGTGATCTGAGTGGATCACTGACGACTGTAGACACAGTCCTCTCTGACACAACATCGTCAGAACAGACACTCTCCACTTTTTGTCTCGAAACGTCTCTGGCATTTGATTTATTTATGTTTTGAATAACTGTGATGGACTGGCCATCTATCGCTGGGGAAGGCTCCAGCATCCCGGTGACCTTACATAGGAGAAATAGTTTGAAGAATGGATGGATCAGTGTTACTGAAGATGAAATATCTCTTTCTCATTTAAGAATCTCAGTTATAATTTGGTATTCTATAAATGTGTCCCAGCTTACAGAAGGCAAGGAACTTTGCTTGGATTGTTGGATCCAAATAGCCTAGAAATCTAGACGCACCCTAGCGGCAGCAAATCTAATCTGCCCGCAAGTGTCGTCTAGCAACTTTCAATACACTTCTGAGCTGTAATTCCCCAACTCTTGCCAGGCCAATCACATTGTGTATAGAGTCGGTGGGCGGGGCCATAATGACGACGGCCGAGTTGCGCTTGCGTGCTTCTAGTAAACACAGAAACTGCCGAACGGCGGTCTTTCGAATCAGCTCTGACCGCGACTCTGGAAGACTTGGAGTTAATCTTTTCTCTGAGAAAAGAACAAAGAATGGCACTGAAGTCATTCTTAAAAAGGGAAGATGTGTTCGGAGTTTTGCCGACCGGATACGGCGAATGTTTAATCTATCAACAAGCTCTGCTTCACCTTCGTTGCTCTGGTTGGTGTAGCGCTATCCTATCGCGTGCAGAGGGAGTTTGAAAGACAACCGTTTATCCCGCCCCTCGGATTGAGCCCTGTCTATGGTGAGTTTCCAGACCAAACATCTTGATGTGGGTCTGGCTTGTCAGGCTAGGATCCAAATGCAGCAAAATGTGATTTAAAAAAAAAAAAAAAAAAGGATATCCATAGGCAGAACAAACAAGTCAAGACAACTTTATTTATATAGCACTTTTACAATGACGAAAGCAGCTCAAACTAAAATTGATTTGGCTGTAGTCGTGATGTTATCAGCTCATTTCAATTTTCAAATAGCGACAATGTGGGCACACAATAAGTGATAGATACAGTTAATTTAGTAATACATTTTATTTGGATATTAAGTTGAAATTTTAGATTGGAATTTTAGTGTTTCACTAAACTTGGATCATAATTGTAGTGTCCCCAACTGAGCAAGCCAAGCCAAAGGCGACAGTGGCAAGGAACCAAAACTCCAACAGGGCATGATGGAGAAAAATAAACCTTGGGGGAAACCAGACTCAGTTGGGGAGCCAGTTCTCCTCTGGCCTATTAACAAACAGTGTATGATTATTATTCTGGCAACCTTACAGGTCAGAAATCATATTAGATCAAAATATTCAAAAGTTTGATGTATCACACAAGAGACGGGTTTATTAAGGATGACAAGTCGATTAAACAAAAATAGGAATATTCGAAGGACCGGAGTCATCGTGCCGGGGACATTCTTTTATTTTATTAATAACATAACACACATACTAAAACAGGTTATTCTATGTTAAAGCTGCTGTCCGTAACTTTTTTTGTGTTCAAGATTTACAAAAATTATATAATGAGAATGTACAACATGAATCCATTTTCCAAACCGTGTTTTTTTCTTACCCTGAATCATTATGGTACACTTATAATAAGTATTTATATTGGGACTATTTCAGGACAGACTGGTAGGTACCGCTGCGGAGGAGCACAGTACCTGCGTGATCCGCTATAGACATAAACATAGAGAAGTAGCTCCGGCTGCAATGTTCTTCCGCAAGATGCATGCAGTTCTGTTTATTAACCACTAGAGTGCAAAAAGTTATGGACTGCAACTTTAAATATGCTAAATTGCAACTTCATCATTACAAATGTGTAAATACAAATATATATTTTAAAAATGTACATGCGGTAAATAATATTTTAGTTTAACAAAAGCTTTTCAGTATATTTGGCAGTAAACTTTTGCCATGTTACAGAAACAAGAGAGGTGATTAGGAAATTCATTGCATTTAACAGAGGTGGAAAGAGTAACAAAATATTCTACTCAAGTAAAAGTACTGTTACTTCAATGAAATTTTACTTAAGTACAAGTAAAATTACTGGTCTAAAAATTTACTCAAGTAAAAGTAAAAAGTAGCTCATTTAAAATGTACTCAGAGTAAAAGTTACTTAGTTACTTTTTTAACAGTGGGGGTGGGGGACTCTCCCCTGTAGGGTTGTGATAGAATGAGATTTTCACGATATGACAACTATCTCAGAAAACATCAATTAAACATTTACTGTACCTATTATTAAATGATGGTTATTATCACTAGTTAAAATGATGTTAAATGAATGAAGAAGATTGGTCTTTTTTTTATTTGGTTGAACAAATGCTTTATTATAACAAACTTAAAACCATTTGTTTATTTTGTTTATCAAAATTTCAATAAAACATGTCTAATAAACTAAATTCAATAAATTATTATGAATTAGATTAACAACTTATTTTTATCATTAATTCGTAAAAATGTTTAAGAATAATAGAGTCCATATGTAGTAGACGGAGCAGCTCATTCACAGAGAGAGAACAAGCAGATCATATATTCATATAGCATTCAATGTGTAACGAGTAGAAATATAGTGTGGCCCCTTTAAGAGCTGCGCGCTCCCTGAAAACTAGAGGTGTGCGATACCGCTAGATTTGGTATCGATCCGATACCAATTAAATACAGGGCCAGTATCGCCGATATCGATACCAATACCAATACTTTTTAATAATTAAGGTGGATGTGTCTTCAACCTAAATCTAAATGAATTTTTATGACTTTTAATTTGTTTTTGTGATTTGCATTTTGGCTTATTAATCAGTACTACAAAAGCTACTAAAAACAACTTTTGGTTACTTCTGTTTTATTTAAATAAACAAAGTTACAAAACGATTACTTCAAAAATATAAAAAATGTAAAAACAAATTCTCTTTTCAAGTAGCATGTTAACAAAAAAAAATTCTCCTCTTAAGTGCACTTCTTTTCAGGATTTTTTTCTTAAATAAACAAAGTCACAAAGTTTTAATTCACAATAAATATAAAAAATGTAAAACAAATTCTCCTTGTAATACGATATAATGCTGAAAATTAAAATCCGCGGCTGAGCGGCGCGCGCGCCTGACTGCTGGTGGTAGCGCTAGTGGTGAGTCACGTGACGGTACAAAACAGGAGAGGGGGAGGAGAGCAGTGTCGAGCACGAGCAGCACACTCTCTTGAGAGCTTCCTCTGCTGTGTGACAGCAGCAGCATTTTGACAAACACGGCCAGGTTGCAAAACGAGAGAAACTGAAACTTAAGTATCGATATTTTCGCGTTGGTATCGATCAATACCGATACCAACGTTGGTATCGATATTATCGATATTTGTATCGATCTGCCCACCTCTACTGAAAACGAGTTCTGCATCTTGTGTATGTGCGCACTGAGTTTTGAGCTCCCATGTGTGGGGATTATTCTCTGTTTTTCTGTTGCTAACAGTCAGTTATTTTGTTTTATTGAGTAATGCTGTGGACGGAAATGGAGTTTGTGATCAGAGTTCAGCGGGAAATAAAGCGCGATCTGTTTGACGTCAATCGCCTCCGTGTTTGCATCCACTCCAGATATATTAAGTGAGCTATCCGCATTTTTCACTCGGACACAAGCGTTACAAATGTTGTGCTTTAATGTTCACAGACCATGTCGCGATTTGATTTATTTCTAAGGCCTACAGCTCTACATTCGAGTTTTTCGTTCATCCACCAGTTTGCGTGTATTACACCAAATCTACGTTATAATGTAAAGTTAAGGTTCATGACTGGATTCCGGGATTCCCTCTGCATCACAGAAATCAATCGGCCTAAGTTATAAACATACCTTTATCTGCACAGAGGGATGTGTTCCCGAACATGTTCTATGTGTTTCTTCATTTGCATCCACATTTTGTGCAAATTTGATATCCTCCAGGACAACACCACATTATTTTTTTCTATATCCAAAGTATTTCCATACTAGCCAGGAGTTCACGAAGGCGTTTTGCTTTCACCTGGGTCTGCGTCACTGACGTCTGTCTTGTTCGTCTCCATCTGATATTTGCGCGCATGTTCTCTCCCGCGTCCTGCGCCCTCTATTCAATATTAGTCATTTCCGGATCGCGGTCTTTTTCCTCCTCTCTTTGCATTAATGATTTATTTTTACTCAGTAACGGATGTGGTTTAAAATGTAGCGAAGTACAATACTTTAATCAAAATGTACTTAAGTAAAAGTAAAATTACAGATTTTTAAAACTACTTAAAAAAGTAGAAGTACACAGAAAAACTACTCAATTACAGTAACGCGAGTAAATGTAATTCGTTACTTTCCACCTCTGGCATTTAATATACATTTAAACAATAATACATTTTCATTCAACTGAAATTAATTTGATTCACATTTAATCTTCTTTAATCACATTTAATAATACATTCTTTTGAAATGTATTATTCCCATATTAAGTACTCTAAAGTGTACTTTTTCCCTTTTTCAAAAAATGGAGTAGATTTTTTGTTATTTTATTTGTTTGCAACCATGTCCAGGTTGTCAGCGTCTGTGCTTCAGTCTGTCTCTCCATCAGACCTTTATCTGGAGCTTGTTAGTGACTTTGTCCCATGACCCTTTTCTTCATGACAGATCATACCTAGAATAAATCAAGTCAATGAAAATTCCATTATGGTCTCACACCAATGCCCTATAACTCAATAAGCAAATGCGAGCCGTGCCCTTGCTGTTCTGTTCTGGGGGGAAGGCACGTGGGTGAAGCTTGTTGCAAGTGATGTACACTCACACATGGACGCATACAAATGGGTAATTGTGAAAGTGCTGTAGGCAATGTCACCAAGGACTCTCAGCCGGCCACCTCCTTGCTGAAAATATTACACCCCAAAAACAAACTGAAAACATAAATGAGGGGGGTGACGGGCAGTTATTTAAATCCCACACTCTTTCACACATGCACAAAACCTCCCACTGGTGAAGAGAAAATAAAGTGCTCTTGTGTAACGAAAGGAAAGCACAATAAATTACCGGCATTATTTCAGAGTGAAGCTTTCACTTGCTCATACATAATATGGGATTACCATTTCCAATCCATATATCATTCCAGTGGAGTCATTCAGGGAGCAAGACCCATCCAATCATGCAAGCATCCCTGCCAAAAGCTGTAGATTAAAATCTGCAACTGACAATCCATTCAAGAATACTTAGAAGTGCCACTGTCCATTAATTGTTTGTGCATACTTTGTCATACCAGCACTACACGTTAGAAACACATGCAGCTGTTCAGATAATAATAATAATAATAAAAAAATACATCACTAAGGGCTTTTTCTTTTGTCACCCCACTTTGACCTCAAGCCCATTGTTGTCTTTGATCAGTGGTCTAAAATTACTTGGCTTAAGGAAGTCTTATAAAGAGGTAATTATCAGGGTTGTACAGAAGACTTCCCCTGATCTCAAATCTCGCCCTCTTCCTTACATTAAAATCAGCCACACTGACAATACATGCAATAACCAATGATGGTTATGTAAGTTTTCTTCTGTTCCAGGTCGAGAGGCTGGAAAACAGTCAATTTTTGTGCTGTAAAAGAACAGGAAAGGATTATTTCCCAAAGTCTCCTGGTCCCGTCCAGCTCCAAGTCTCCTTCAGCCCATCCAGTCATCCTCTCCTGCCCCAGTTACTCACCTTCGCTGGCACCCTTCAGTTCCTCAGCTTCTCCTTCGGTGGCTCCATTCTGCTTTTCGGATCAACCTTGGTCCTTTCGATCTTCAGCTCAGCATTATTGCTTGGATCCCCTGGCTGCACCTTGGGCCGCAGAGCCCATTACTTCATCTCGGCCCATCGACCATTTGGCTCCACCTTGTCTCCTCATCCCCATGGCTCCTGGGATTGCTGCCCTTATATCTTTACAGGCTCCCTCATCCCTCCGGCTTCATCTTGGTCAGTCGTCACTCTGTCTGCAGCATGGACTTCTGGGCCTTTGGCTGTGCCTCCCTCCATCCTTTCGGCTTCGTCGGGTTCCTCCTTTGCTCCGGCTTCACCTTGGTCCTCAGTCCCACTGGCTCTGCCTCAGTCCTCCAGCTCTGGCAACTTGATGAAAAGTGACAGTCGCTTCCTCCAATCAGCAGAGACCTGAGAGCAAGACAGCACAACCAGAGAGAAGAAAGGCAGACAAAAAAAAAACAACTAACATCCGATACACTCGCAGCCCGTAACACTCCACCTCGGCCGCTCCTTGGCACCGCCTGGGTCTCTAACTCTCCTGGCTCTACCACTGTTGGACGGGTTTCTGGTTTTACCCTGGCTCATCCCAACATTGGTTCTGCTGTAATCCTGGCTGTGCTCTGAGGTCTTCACCTGGCTCCTTCCTCCATCACCTCATCCCTGGCTGTAGCCCCAACCCTCCCTCCTCTTTTGGACTTGAAGTTTCTGTTATGTTTCTGTTATGTTTTTTGTTTCTTTATTTTCTCTGTTCCTCTTCACCTGAGTTCTCATTCATTGTTAGTTGCCATGATTTGTGATTTGAGTTATGCACCTATTCCATGTTATGTTGAATAGTCCCTGTGTGTATTCTGTTTCTTGTTTGGTGATGTTTATGTTTTATGTTGTTGTTTGCTTATTATCCCTGCGATCTACTTCATGTTCCCAGTTAGATTTATGATTAAAGACTGTTTTTGTTTAATTCTCCGTCATCATGTGATTCGTAAAATTAAGATCTAAGTTATTGAACTAAATATACAAATAAAATTGATTAATTAGGTCTTATTTAATTCTATAAACTATAATACTGATCTGCCAACATTGTTGCTATATGATAAATTAAAATTAGCTGATAACATCATTGTTTTCTCCAGAACGACTGTACAACCAAATCAAATTTTGTTGTATTGTAATATTTTGACAAATATTTTCCATTGTAAAAGCACTATATAAATAAAGTTGATTGATTGATTGGTTGATTGGTTGATTGGTTGATTGATTGATTGGTTGATTGATTGATTGATTGGTTGATTGATTGATTGATCATCTGATTACTACAGCCGTGTCCTGACAAAAGTAGGCCAATTGAAAAGATAGTTCAATTTCTTTCAGACAATAGTTTAACTTTTCATTATTTAACAAAACAGGGAAAAATGAAAGAACATATGCAGTCTTTCTATTTTCAATGGAGTGTATGAAAAACAAAATGAAAACAACACGGTCAGAAGATTTGACATCCTTTCATCAAAAATAGTGTCAGGTGAAAGCAGAGGTAGACGACCTTCCCCTCATGGGCAAGTCCGGCCTGTGATTAGCAGCATTAGATCGATGTTATTATGTCAGATTAATTGCTGGGGGCTGAGCTGCACCCAGCACTCGCATCATTCTTAGCTCTCCTCTAGCCACCTGCTCCCCACGGTTCAGCTCACACCTCCTGAGTCCAGCGCAGCCATGAGAGTTCCAGCAAGGTCAGCCAGATTCATCTGCCCCAAAGCTGAATGTCAGATTGCAAATAGGTATAGGGTCCAGGTTGAAAAATGGAAAGAGGGAAAACCATAATTTTCTTCTCATGCAATAGGACAATGAGGTAAATGTTTGGCTTTCGAGTGTGGAAAACAAGAGCAGAATCAAACAGGTTTAAGGCGTAAGGAAGATGTTTTCCATGATGAATCCCATTCAATTGGCAAGTATTGCTGCAGTGCTTTAAAGATCTCCAGTTCTTCTGATTAAAAGATCAAATGGCTCATTTAAGCTTCCAGGTTCAACATTTTGTATGAATTCCTATGTCATACTTATTAGACAAATATAAAATACTTTGACACATCTGGGTCAATGACCTGGCACTCATCTTTTTCAATGTCTTTTTCAATTTTTTTATGAATTTATATATTTTACACAATGAAATGCGACTTGAATACACATTTTCTATGATGGACATGTTTTACATTTCTGAAAGGAAAATGTGCACCAAGTTTTGCATAGCCATTTTATTATATTATGGCATATGATATGATATTATGGCATACCATTTTTGTCTAATAGTGAAGAAACATAAATGACATTCCAAAAATGATCATTTAGCAATATTTGTGAAAACATATTGGTAGAATATTACAATAAGATTTCAGTTAACACGCTCAAAACAAAATCAAGACTTCGTAAAAGGGCATAACAGGACCCCTTTAACAATAGTTAATTTACTGTGAACTAATCTGAACAAACAATAAAAAAATAGATGTTTACTAACATTAACAAAGATGAATAAATGCTGTGAAAAGATATTTCTCTTTTTGGGTCATTAGCTAAAGCATTTACTCTAGTGTTACCAACATATTTGACCAATTGTGTTTGATTATTTTAAAATAATAACTATGTACACTTACATGCATTCAAGGAATAAATGAAAATCAGCATAAATAAAAATTATTACATTTCATCTCTTGGTGCATAATTCTGACTATATATTTAGAGATGAATTAGATACACTTTAGATTAGCACAAAATTGAATTGTGTGGCTTTTACAATATTCCAAACATCATCAGAGTTCCATGTTCTTTATGGTAGTAATAATAATATTGCAAAGCTGTGGGAAAGTCAGCGTGTTTGTCACATTGTCAGAACATTAGAGGATGTATCCGGCCAGTGGCAGTGCAAGGTCACCGTCCCCTCGTATTGCATGTGCAATGAACATGCACCAGTTTCCCCGTGCAGGGGCCAGAACTGGGGGCCTCCAGAGGCAGGCCTAAGCACAGATGCTTTAGCTGATGTCACTGCTGGCCATGCATGAGTGGATGCAAGGTTAGGAGGTGGTGCTTTGCCTTTCCCGTTGCTGGGAGAGAAAGATGCAGAAGAGACAAAGCTGCTGACAGTGATGGCACAGCAAATGGAAGCGTGAGTCAGGAGACATACTGACACTGTGCTCACCAGAAGAAGAAAAAATACTGGGTTAAATCAACCCAATTGCTGGGCTAGTCTAGCCTGGATGCCAGCCGAACTTAGCCCCGCCCACAAAATTTGTAGGTCGGGCAATTCGGTCTGGCCTTAACACGAACATCACCTACTTTGATTTGATTGGCCATCTGAGTGCTGTTAGACCACATTCGTTTTGTGGGAGAGGATCAGCCCAGAGCCCGGGTCAGCCTCAAATTCTGTTCCTGTCAATCACGCGGTGTCAACCAATTACAGTGCATGGAGGGAGGGCAGAGCTAACTCTCTCTCACACACACAAAGTTAGGCAGCAAGCCTGGCAAGAGTGGCACATGCAACAACTCAGAAAAAAGGTACTTTTCAGAACAACGCCCGGGCCGCACTAGGAATAAAATTTGATGTCTGAGTAGGGGGCTACGAAATATCACCCACGAATATGAGACCCCTGGTCTAGAGCAATGGAAACGTGTTCTCTGGAGTGAAGAATAACGTTTCTCTGTCATGCAATCCCATGTACGAGTCTGGGTTTAGCGGTTGCCAGGAGAATGGTACATGTCTGACTGCATTGCGCCAAGTGTAAAGACAGGTAGAGGGAGGATTATGGTGTGGGGTTGTTTTTCAGGGGTTGGTCTTTTGTGAATTTATGTTGTGTTTTGGTATATTTGGTATATGATTAAAGTTATTCAACTTATTATACAAATAAAATGTATGAATTAGGTCTTATTTAATTCTATAAACTATAACACTGATCTGCCAACATTGTCGCTATATGATAAATTAAAATAAGCTGATAACATCACTGTTTTCTCCAGTACGACTGTACAGCCAAATCTAATTTTGTCGCAATATTATCCTGTTTGACACTGTGAAGCTGCTTTGACACAATCGTGATTGTAAAAGCGCTATATAAATAAAGTTGATTGATTGATATTTTATGATTGTATTGTCAGTCGCTGCATAGGAGAAATAATACAGTATACTGCATTTAATAAATGAGATAGAACCACTATACAGACACATTTTCTCATGAGATAACATTGAACAATGACACCAGTAAAGTGTAACCAAATAAAGCATTACCCCCTTTCCCTTACACTTTAACGCAACCTTAAACCTAACCATACCAACAAACACCGCAGCTCATTAGCAGCAAAACTGTATGCAACATGAACACAATAACTACATAACATTTCCTAAATGTAGTATAGTTAAAGAAGCTATATATAAAGGTCAACCAAATGGGAAATACAGCATCATTAACGTGAATATATTTTGTTTTTAAAAGGAGCATTTCTTTTAGAACATGTTTAGCATATACAATGGATTTAAATAAAAATCCTGAGAATGTTGAAAACTCTAAAAAAGAATGTGCAGTCACTTCTATTTTACAACAGCTCCTAAGGTGGCTCATCACAGAACAACGGACTATATCAGTTTGATTCAAAACAATGTATTTTGATTAATATAACTGATAAAATGGTTTGTTCACAGTGCCCAGCAGAGAAGATCTGTGCTGTTCATGAATTTTTTTTTAACATAATTATTCTTTATTTTCCTTTCTTGTATTTTAGAGATCTTTACCAGGAGAGGACATGGAAACATTCTGTACTTGGCCAATAGAGGGTGATCTAATAGCATGAGAGTACCTAAAGAGGTTTCTGTCAGAACAGTCACATCAATATATATATATATATAAAAAAAAGATCAAGAGTGAAAGCAGTTATTACAGTGGCTTGATTGAGTTTTTATTCATTTTAGATCAGACATCTTTAGAGACTTAAAAAAAAAAAAAGTTACAAATTATTTTTGTAACACTTTATTTTAAGGTTCAGTTATTAACTATTAACTAGTTGCTTATTAGCATGCATATTACTAGGAAATTTGTTTATTAGTACTTATAAAGCACATATTAATGCCTTATTCTGCATGACCTTATTCTACATCTCTTAATCCTGCCCAATACCTAAACTGAAATGCTACAAAAACTACCGTACTAACTATTAATAAGCAGTAAATTAAGAGTTTATTGAGGCAAAAGTTGTAGATAATAGTGAATATGTGTTCCCTATACTAAAGTGTTACCATTATTTTAAACTGCTTTAAACTGAATTGAATATTTTCACTGAATTCACATATATGCTCTTTGGACATCACAATAAGAACCTTCATGGAAGCTGTTTTAAAGTTCACCCTTTTGTGTAAAGGAAAATTATGTGTTGAAATTCCATGTTAATTACTACCTTGACATCGTATCTCATTTATGCTTCATTTTTTCCCCTATTCTGTGCTCTTGCATTGGGCCATATTTTTTGTTGAAAGGTCTGCATTTTAAATTAATAGTCTTGGGTAAGAAAAAATGAGAACGATATGCATTTTTTCAATGAAATCGCCTTGAGCTCACACCATATCTATTCATTACGGCATCAAAGAGACCTCTCCTCCACCAGCAAAGGTAAATAGTTGACTGTCTCGCCCCTTTGAAAAGAAGAATTGAATAATTTCTCTACTCATCTCATCTCTTTGATTTTATTTTTTTCTCTTGCCAGCACCAGAACCTCTTACCCTGGTTTTCTCTATCGGTAATAGTCATTTTGCTTTTCTGAAATAGAATTCAGCAGGGGTCATATGTCTAGACTGGATTTTGATGAGGAAATTAATAAGACTTAGGGAATGCATTTGGTGGTCACCAACCGTTCTGATTTTGTCAAATAGCCCCTCATTTTCTTTATGGCGATATAATTTTAGATTACCACTTCAAGTGAGGCTACATTAGCAGACCTGAATTATTCGAATCCACTGGATAAAATATACAGTCGGATACTTTTATTATACGTTGCCGTCTATAACAACGTATTGTGTGAAGCCGCCTGTATTCAAGCTTTGAACAGACATCCAATCTCATGACTACTTTCATCTTTTAGAATGCCTCTCTATATTTTTCTGTTCTTTTTTAAACAAGAAGGTTTAGCACAGAGCACCTGACAAAATAGGCTTTTTTGTTGTTTGTTCAGTGATATTGAATAATGTCTACTTTCATTCCCAAATAACAAGAATAGCACTAGTCAATGAAAAAAAAAAAAAAAAGAGAAAGTAACAAGAAAAAAATATATGTATTCGAAAATGATGTGCAATTTTAATTTTAGGCTTCTTTTTACTTTAATAAGCAATACATGAACAATATGGTCATGAACAATAAAGTCAACATGCATTTGCAGCCGAAAGAAAGCAAAATCTTGTTATTGAACTGTGGCTGTAGTCTGTTAACTAGGTCATCACTGGCTGAGTGTATATGACAGAACCACTTTCCTGTTGTTTCGCTGGGATGAGAGGACACCACACCTAAAGCTCTGCTTTGTCTATGTTGCTCTATAAAGTGCACAGTAGTCAAAATGAGCCAAACCCAGTTGATCACAGTGCTGTCTGCAAAGTGACTGAATAATTGACTGAATAATAATAATAATAATAATTATAATTTGTTACATTTAAATAGTGCTTTTATAGGCACTCAAAGCACTTTACATGGAAGGGGGAAATCTCCTCAACCACCACCAATGTGCAGCATCCACCTGGATGATGCGACGGCAGCCATATTGCGCCACAACGCTCACCACACACCAGCTGATTGGTGGAGAGGAGACCAAGTGATGAAGCCAATCAGGATATGGGGATTATTAACAGGCCATGATGGACAGGGGCCAATGGGCAAATTTGGCCAGGATGCCGGGGTTAAACCCCTACTCTTTATCGAAGGATATCCTGGGATTTTTAACGACCACAGAGAGTCAGGACCTCAGTTTAACGTCTCATCCGAAAGACGGTGCTCTTTGTCAGTATAGTGTTCCCATCACTATACTGGGGTGTTAGGACCCACACAGACCACAGGTTGAGCACCCCCTGCTGGCTTCACTAACACCTCTACTAGCAGCAACCTGGTTTTCCCAGTTGGTCTCCCATCCAGGTACTGACCAGGCTCAGCCCTGCTTAGCTTCAGTGGAAAACCAGTCTTGGGTTACAGGGTGATATGGCTGCGGGCTGAATGAACAAACAAAATAATGAACAAACAAAATAATGAACAAACTAATAAATAAATTAATAATAAATTATCAAATTGGTTTCAGATGTCCATGAGAAAAATAGAATAGCCACAAAAAATAAAAATAATAATAGTGTATTCAAAATAGAATACACTCTTCAAAAGTTTGGGGTCAGTACATTTTATCCCTACATTTTTCCCTTACACCTAACCCTACCTTAAAACTTACCCATACCACACCTGTCCATAAATTTACCCATATCCCAACCCAATATCAGAAAATGTGTTTTGCAATCCAATATGAACACAATAATTAGGTTGTAAATATTTTTTTGATGTAAGTCAATTTCAATTTGAATAGGCAAAATCCAGGTGGAAATCCCCCAAAAAAACTTTGTGCAAAACAAATGCCAAAAGAAAGCAGATGTTCTAAACCAGGGGTCCCCAATCTTGGTCCTGGAGGGCCACTGTCCTGCAGAGTTTAGCTGCAACCCCAATCAAACACACCTGAACCAGCCAATCAGTGTATTTATAGGCATTGATTAGCTGCTTCAGGTGTGATTGATTGGGGTTGGAGCTAAACTCTGCAGGACAGTGGCCCTCCAGGACCGAGAATGGGGACCCCTGTTCTAAACTTTCAAATGGTAAAACGTAAGGACAGAGCTCATTTAAAGTCATTTAAAATGTAAAGTGTATGTTCACTTAATGACATCCTTCTGGACTTTCCTGACCTGATTCCTTATCAGGATCCTTGGAGTTTTAAGAGTTAATAGCCTGCTTAGCTGAGCCATCCATGGAACAAACAAAACAAGACCTGCATGAGTAACAGAGTTGAAGAGTCAATTGGTTCAAATAATTTCAACGCTTTAAAAAACCTTTTTCTTCGCCCATCACTACTGTATTCAAGCAAGAAAAGCTCTCAAACAATGAACACAACAAACCAGCTGAGACAGGAGGGAAAGGAGCACAATATAAAGGAGAAGGGCACATGAGGAACAGGTGAACATAATCAGGCCAAGCTAGACAATGACTAAACGAGGGGGCGTGGAACACGAAACAAGGAGGCGGGACGAGAGTGCACAAGGCCAACACAAACAAACTTATTAAACTAACACAAAGCAGAAAAAAGACTGTCAGATCAGGAACCTGACAATAAAATGAATGTGGATGGTATAGCCCAGCTAATTTTGGTTTAGAAGAATGTGATCAATTAACATAATGAAAGAGGCAAAGTCCAACCACTGAAAAACAACCCCACACCATAATTCCCTCTCCACCAAACTTTACACTTGGCACAATGCAGTCAGACAAGTACTGTTCTTCGGGCAACCGCTAAATCTATACTTGTCCATTAGATTGCCAGACAGAGAACATGTCTCCTCTTCTCTAGAGTCCAGTTGCGGTGTGCTTTACATGACTGCATTCAACGCTTTGCATTGCTCTTGGAGATGTAAGGCTTGGATGCAGCTGCTCAGCCATGGAAACCCATTCCATAAAGCTCGCTATGCGCTGTTTTTGAGCTAATCTGAAGGCCACACAAAATTTGGAGATCTGTAGATATTGACTATGCCTCAGCATATGCTGACCCCGATCTGTGATTTTTTTACATGGCCTACAACTTCGTGGCTGAGTTGCTGTTGTTCCCAATTGGAATTGGAATATTTAGTAGTGAGGAATTATCATGAATGTACTTATTGCACAGGTGGCAACCTATCACAGTACCACACTTGAATTCACTGAGCTCCTGATAACAACCCATTCGTTCACAAATGTTTGTAGAAGCATCTGCATGCCTAGATGGAAGTGATTGAAACACCCGAATTCAGTGATTTGAAGAGGTGTCCCAATACTTTTGGCAAAATAGTGTATCTCTAAGGGTCAGTGTATATGCATTAGCTATTGGTTGGGATTCTATTTGTAGTATCTCAAATAATCAAACATACTTTCAAAAAGAAAAAGAAAAACAAAACACGAAAAAAAGACAAAGAAAAGAAATAAACGTTACACATTTGATCTGTGAACTGTAAGAAAATGTGAGTCACAATAATAACCATTATCTGTGGAATTACAGCAAGTTTTATTATCAATGTACTGTGTGCAAGCTTTGTCCTTTATCATATAATGTGATAACTACAAACAGCAGTGTGACATTCATGTGGGATTTACCACTCAGGTATCTCATATTTAAAGTGTAGCCTGAACTCTCTGGAGGGGAATAGCTGTGACTTGTCTTGTACAATCTTAAGAAAGGTAAGCCTGCGTGACTTTCATTACTGGCCCACCGATTAAAGCTCTGCTCACATCGGATGGAAGATTAGCCCTCAATCTGGATCCTGTGTGATGTCAAAAAATAGACGAATGCGAACATCAGGATTAAGCTGAAAGGTGAGGAAAAAAGGAGAGGAAGGAAAAGAAAGTAGGAGGAAGAAACACTGTGCCTCTGTTCTTGAGCTGCTGTGTTTTTATGAGTGTAAAACCAAGGGCCGGAGAGCCATGAGTTCTGGGTCCAAAAGACAACCTGTTCAGATCTGTCGGTATAAGTATCAATTGTGAAATTTTAAATTCCACACTCTAAATTGCATTAAATATTGCTCTTATTGGACCCAACTTACTGTCATTGTAGTTGCCTATAGTGAGTGTAACAAATGACTATTCAGACTATTTAGTCTGTTAAATTTCTTCTTATTCTTTAATTTCTTCTGGCTTAAACTTTCAATGAATTATCCCGAAACACTAATCAAGTTTTGATGATCTAATTATTTTCTGAAAATGTATGGTTAAGAGGCCAAACATGAAATGAGACTTTAGCATATTGAAATTATATTTGGTAAATATTATTGTCACCAAGCCATGAGTAGAGAGTGGTTGGGGTACCTATAGATGAAATTGGAAAATTTTACTTATAACTTTGGAATATTAGGTCTAATCTGATGAGTCTGAGTCTAGTGTCTATTTTTCCTGGTCATACAGGGAGGGATGATTAGGGAAAGATTTTTTTGTTTTGTTTTGTGTTTTTGTTAGTTTTTTTCAAACTGAACCTTAGGGCTATATGCTACATGGTCTCACTCCAACTTTTCACATATTGACGCTTGGTCAGGACCCCCATCACTTTTTAACAATTTCAGTTAATTGAATAATTGATTTCAGTTGAGGCAGTTGGTCACGAGACATATGAGAGCCAATGCAATTTCACTATCAAAGCTGAAATAATGTTTCTTTGGCCGATACATTTTAAACGTGTGCATGATTTTTGGCTAACAGAGACGTTGATCGCTTTTTGTAATTTTCTTCACACAAACTAATCGTTTGGCTTCTGATTTTTTTTTTTTTTTATATACATTTTGCCTGCAGTCGTATCTGCCTCTTATATCCTGTTTTTATATCATATAATACACAATGGGTAGGTTTAAGGATGTGGTTTAGTAAGGCATAAATAAAAAATATATATAAATAAATAAATCAGTGAGCACCCTGCACATCAAAAAATTCCACTAAAGGACGCCGAAGGGTCCTGAACAAGCGTCAATATGTGCCAAGTTGGGAGTGGTTTGCTTATATTTTCAGCAGATTGTTCATCTAATATCCTCTAATTCTTTAGATTGTGCTCAGGTTAAAACATGTCTGCTGTTGGTGAAGCTATACCAATGTTGAAAAGAGGTGTGAGGCAATTTACAACCTAAAGGCAATTTACAACCTAAATTGTACTAAATGTGCATTTGTGGTGTAAAACTGATCGATGTTATATAGCTCAGCACAGTAAGTCTTATTGTTTAAATCTTGTTTTCTTGATTTACTGTGAGTACCATGTTTTACCATGCCTAATATCGATCTAGCTTACTGCAGTGTGCAACAAGTGTCTGTAGCCGCCGAGCGACACACAGAGTAGCATCATAACATAACTTTCAACACATATCTAATATGATAAACAGCGTTACCCTAGCCTGACAAGCCAGACCCACATCAAGATATTTGGTTTGGAAACTCACCATTGACAGGGCTCAATCCGGAGAAACGAAGGTGAAACGGAGCTTGTTGACAGATTAAACATTCGCCGTATCCGGTCGGCAAAACTCCACATCTTCCCTTTTTAAGAATGACTGCAGTGCCGTTCTTTGTTCTTTTCCCAGAGAAAAGCTTAACTCCAAGTCTTCAGAGTCGTGGTCAAAGCTTGCGAGTTTCTGTCAGAGTCACCAGTTTCTGTGTTTACTAGAAGCACGCAAACGCAACTCGGCCGTCGTAATTATGGCCCTGCCCACCGACTCTATACACGATGCGATTGGTCCGACAAGAGTTTGGCAATTACAGCTCAGAAGGGTATTGAGAGTTGCTAGACGACACTCACGGGAAGATTAGATTTGCTGCCTCTAGGGTGCGTCTAGATTTCTAGGCTAGCGTTACCCCACAAAAGTGGGAAAAGTGGAAGCGCTCGCCTGTGGTATAATAAAAGCTCCGCAAAATCAAGGTGTCATCAAGCTACACCTTTGTTTTGAATAAGCTACCTCTAGCTGCGCAAAAGTACATATCGTGTGTTAAATTGCAATCAACGTGCATTTAAGTGTCCAAAAACATTACATTCAATTCACACTAAAGTATGTATATTATTTTAAAATATATTATATTATATGTAATACACACTACACCCTTAAAAATAAAGGTGCCAGGAAGAACCAAAAATGGGTTTTCACAGTGATGCCATAGAAGAACCATTTTGGTTCCCCAAAGAACCGTTTTGTGAAAGGTTCTTGAAATAACCATTTTTGTCTAAACATTTTATAGTCCAAAGAACCTTTTTGCACTACAAATAACCTTTTGTGCAATGGAAAGATTATTTGGATATTAAAGGTTCTTCATAAAACCATACACCCATACAACCATTTAAGACCCTTTATTTTTAAGAGTGTATTATTAAAAGATTTCTAAAGTGTATTCTTTTTCCACAAGGGTATTCCTTTTTCTTTAAGCAAAAAACAAAGATAACACAACATATGTCATTGGCAAGGTGTTGTAATCAAATAAGTCTGACTATGATTCTAGTAAATTACCCCAACAGTGTGGTGTTTCTCACACAACTGCACTCTTCACCTCCTGTATTGTTTCATGCAGCTGAGAGAGGGACATCTCTATGCCAAGCGTGATTATATCTCCTCGCAGCTGCCTGTGTTCACAACAAATTTAATGGCCTCCTTCCCTGACTAATGAGCATAGCTGTCTTATGAGCATGGACATTAAGATGTTGTAATTTTGGAGATAATTAGTTTGCTTGTCAGTTTTATGTCCTGTACCCTTGTGGCATCTGAACACGGCCTCGGAGGTGTTCTTTGTTGTTAAACACAGGGGAATTTATACTTTTATTTAATTAACAAAATCTATTCTTTTAATTTGACGAGTATGCATTACTTTCCATGTCTGTGACCGTTAGTTCTTTGGTAAAGTCCAAGTTTATTTTGATTCACAGAAGGAATAATTAGCAAGAGAGTAGTGCAACAAAAATCCTTTGGATATCTGAGAATAAACTAACAATATATAAAGAATAATCCATCAGTAATATGGATTAAAAACCTGCGCCTGGACATGATCAACTCATCCTTGAAATGTCTGCAGAGAGCATGTCAATTAACTTTCTCCGTAAATGCTGCATCGACCTCATTAAACCCGTCTCCTGCGTGGCGACTCTAATCTTTTGAATAATCTTACGAATATCTATTGATCTAACATCTGTACTTAGATCTGACTTCTGATCTGTAATGTTGTCAGAATCATAATCATCCACTGTTTGTTCAACACAATCACATGGTAAATCGTATCAATAGTATGAGTGTGCAATCTCATGGAATGGATGTATGGAGTGCATATGCTACGCAGTTTTTCGCGTGCATATGATACGCACTTGGGTAGGTTGGGTGGTTCATACGTACGTATAATACGCCATAAAGTGCATATCATAAGCACGCGAAAAACCGTGTACCATATGCATAAAATAATTTTGCCGTATACATTCCACGAGATTGCACACTTATTTGATACGCATTTTCGTGAGAAAATAGTTTGTTCGACGGCCAGAGGAGAACTAGCACCCCAACTGAGCCTGGTTTCTCCCAAGGTTTTTTTCTCCAGTCTGCCCCTGGAGGAGTTTTGGTTCCTTGCCTTTGGTTTTTGGCTTGCTCAATCACTTAAATTTTAACTATATTACCGAATTGCCTAGCCTAGAAATCTAGACGCACCCTAGCGGCAGCAAATCTAATCTGCCGCGAGTGTCGTCTAGCAACTCTCAATACCCTTCTGAGCTGAAAATGCCAAACTCTGGTCGGGCCAATCACATTGTGTATAGAGTCGGTGGGCGGGACTTAACATAATGATGGCCGAGTTGCACGTGCGTGTGACTACTATAGTAAACACAGAAGCAAACGGTGGTCTTTCGAATCAGCTTTGACCGCGACTCTGGAAGACTTGGAGTTAAGCTTTTCTCTGAGAAAAGAACAGAGAACGGCACTGAAGTCATTCTTAAGAAGGGAAGATGTGTTCTTAGTTTTGCCGACCGGATAAAAGTTTAATCTTTTAACTAGGTCCACTTCAACTTCGTTGCTCTGGTTGGTTGGAGCGCTGAGGGAGTTTGAAAGACAACCGTTTATCCCACCCCTCAGATTGAGCCCTGTCAATGGTGAGTTTCCAGACCAGACATCTTGATGTGGGTCTGCCTTGTCAGACTACGATTTGCCCACATTGACACTATATGATAATTGAAATTAGCTGATAAAATCACCGTGTTCTCCAGAAAGGCTGTACAGCCGAATCAAATTCTATTGCATCATTTTCCTACTAACACTGAAGCTGCTTTAAAATAAATGGCATTGTAAAAAGCTCTTTATAAATAAAGGTGACTTGACTTGACTTAATACAAAAAATACTGTGCACTACATAGATCCAGAATATTTGTTTACTGTCATAGCATTTGATCTGTAAATACCCTCCAACCACTCTCCGCCCAAATCATTATGTTAAGTACATTACTACATTATTTATTTTTGGTTTAAATAATAGTGTTAAAGCTACATCCAAACCAAAATGTATTCAGGCACCTTCAACATTATCACAGTTTATTCACCATAGTTTAGAAAATGGTAATAAAATATGTCAAGACCTCAGAGTTAAACTGTGTCAGAACAAATTCATCTTGATAACGTCAGATAACTTTGAGGGAAATGTATGTATGTAAAGGATTACAATCAACCAATCAGCTGTCAGCTGTTAAATTTAAGTACACAATTAGATAATACCAATGAAGGTCAACCAATTCTTAAGTTTGTCCAGACTGTAGTGTATAAGGTCGCATTAGCAATTAAAGAAAAAAAAAAAAAACACTTGGGCAAAACATGGTCAAGTCAAAGTATCTGAATAATTTTGGTCCCAAATATTTAGAATTTCTGGGTATAATATGTCACAGTTTAGTTTATTTTGATATCCTCACTTACATAAATGTCACGTACACACAAAGGAAATGGTGCGAGGACTCAAGTGCAAGAAGAATAACATTTATTTATAACAAATAAAACATAAATGCAAAACAAAACCCACGAGGGGGAAAACATAACTAGAAAACATAGATGTCACAGGGGAAAGGAAGGTGTAGACAGTACATGCAACGATCCGACCCAGACTGACAAACACAAGGAGCTTAAAAAGGGAAGAAATCAAAAGGGAATCAGAGAACACAGGTGGGGCCAATAAACACTAATCAGAATAACAAGGGGGAGGGAATGACAGGAGCACATGCTCGACAACACAAAACCCACATGTGCACACAAGACAGGACAGGCATGTGACATTACCCCCTCCTTAAGGAGCGGCTACCAGACGCTCCACTAGGGACAGGGATGGGAGAAACAGACCAGGGCGGGACTGGAGGGACAGACCAGGTCGGAACAGACCAGGTCGGGACAGACCAGGTCGGGACAGAATGGGACGGGACTGGTGGGACGCACCAGGGCGGGACGGTCGGGTCGGACCAGGGCGGGACGGGAGGGACGGGCACGGGAGGGATGGACCAGGGGGGCACGGGAGGGACGGGCCAGGGGGGGAACGGGAGGGACGGGCCAGGGGGGGAACGGGAGGGACGGACCAGGGGGGCACGGGAGGGACGGACCAGGGGGGCACAGACAAGGGAGGGGTAAACAAGGGAGGGACAAGGAAAACAAAAAGTTCAGGAGGCCATGGTAGCCCACAAAGTTCAAATGGCCAGGGCGGCCCACCGAGTTCGGGAGGCCCATCAAGTTCAGGTGGCCGGGGCGGCCCAGGCAGAGCAGGACGCCAGGGAGGCGTGGTGAGAGCAAGACGCCTGGGAGGTATCTCCGGCCCAGCAGCATGGAGTCCGCCGGCACAGGGACCGCCGGCACGCGATCCGCCGGAACTGGGACCGCCGGAACTGGGACCGCCGTCACGCGATCCGCCGTCACGCGATCCGCCGGAACTGGGACCACCGGCACTGGGACCGCCTGAACATGATCCACTGGAACTGGGACCACCGGAACTTCCTCCAGGGCTTCGGATAAAGCCCTGTGCTCCTTCCACGCATGCAGGACTGCGACCACAAAGCATCCCATCACAGCCCTCCAGGCCGTTTCCGGACTCGGGATCACCAGGACGGAGTCCACCGGAACTGGGACCACCGGAACACGATCCCATGGCACAGGGACCACCGGAACACAATCCACCGGCACAGGGACCACCGGAACACGATCCATCGGCACAGAGACCACCGGAACACGATCCACCGGCACAGGGACGATCCACTGACACTGAGGGAGACCTTCTCTGCTGAGTCCTCATTGTATGGTCGGATCGTTCTGTCACGTACACACAAAGGAAATGGTGCAAGTACTCAAGTGCAAGAAGAATAACATTTATTTATAACAAATAAAACATAAATGCAAAACAAAACCCACGAGGGGGAAAACATAACTAGAAAATACATAAACTGAAACTGAACACATACCACATAGATGTCACAGGGGAAAGGAAGGTGTAGACAGTAACAACAATCCGACCCAGACTGACAAACACAAGGAGCTTAAAAAGGGAAGAAATCAAAAGGGAATCAGGGAACACAGGTGGGGCCAATAAACACTAATCAGAATAACAAGGGGGAGGGAACTTACAATGACAGGAGCACATGCTCGACAACACAAAACCCACATGTGCACACAAGACAGGACAGGCATGTGACAATAAATGAACTATAGTGTCCTTCACCTACTAGAAAAAAACATTCTATCTAGTGTCTGAATGTTTGGTTTGACTGTATAATTGAATGAATAGTGACTATGCTATTTTTAAAGATCAGAACAGAACATGCCCTGAAAACAAAGCAAGCAACTTTATTCTTATTGGGTATACTACTCCAATAAGAGTTCACAGTGCATATAAGTCTCATAGCATAAGAGACTAGACATGGACCCAACATGTCTATTACTGTGCTCCGTACGACAGCCAGCTGTCACAGTTAGTTTGCTTTTTAAAACAATACTGTTCAATTACTGCAATTGCTTTGACAGCCCATTATGCATTTGGTATTACAATTGGTAAATCAGTCGGAGGGGTTCCTTAAAAATGTGTGCCCGTTTTTATGCACAGAAGGCTATTTTAATCCATCGTACTTTCTTTGACATATTTCTTATTAAAAGTTTGCATGTGCCATAATGATATGGAATGGCTTGTCCCTTTCCATATTTGTGTCCACAGTCACGAAGCATGATTTGTTACTTGCTTTGTCAGCTATAACTGGAGGAAGAGACATCCCTTTATTGTATATTCACTGGACAATTGGTAAAAAAGAATTACACGCCCCTGAATGAACATTTTTCATTATTTTTGTTCTGCAACTAAAACTTAAAACCATTTGTTATGATCAATTTATTACCCTCTTGTACCCCCTTCGCTCCAAAAATGCTATGTATGTGTGAAAAATACCCCAGTATCAGGTTTTGTAAGCAAGAAACAGATTACAGCACTTTATATTTAGATTTTATGCAATTCAATTTAAGAAGCAAATATTTTGCTTTAAAGGGTCATTTCTGTCACTGAAAGGCAGGCATGTTTGCATCATTGCCTGATGTGCATAATCCTAAAACTACAGAAAAAGTGCATAAAAGTACACAAAAACACATTGATAGTCATAAGAAAGCATTCCTGCGATCATTGAAAGCAGTTCATTCCTATGAGTTTTCTCTCTGTGATTATTCCTCAATGCCAGTGTGGCTTGTGAATTTCTTAAACACTGTTGACTGGCACGAATCCATTAACATGTCAAAGCTGCTATTATTCATTATGTTATAAAGGGAAACAAAACTAATTAAATTAGCCTTGATATCTACATAATAATTAAATCAGATAGACATTTAGGTCTTTTCTGTTTGTTTAAACAGCAGACGACTCTTTTTACATAATTGTATGTGTAAAATTACACATATTAAAAATAAACATAAAGACTGCAAGCAATACATTTAAAATATGTTAATTTTAAATGTATTATTGAATAACGCTGTTAAGGGTACTTTAGTATGTTAGTCAACACATCAACATTATTGTAATACAGTCACAAAATACTATTAAAACTGGATGATTTGATATGTATTTAAAAGTAATGTTTTTTTTTGACAATTATTTTTAAAAAATGCACTTAGGTGTGTTAAGAAAGTGTACTCTCTTGAAATGAAGCTCTAAAATGAAGCACCATTTTATTTCATTAATATCATATTAACAGCAAAGCCTATACGGTTTTGTAAAAAAAATACTTTAAGCCCATTAAATACAATTAAACATACTTCTTTTTCATTTGTGTTAAAGCCACAATATGACATTTTTTGCCACTAGAGGTTGTTTATTTAAAACAAAAGTGTAGCTTCATGATGCCTGAAACTTTTATTATGCTGCTTCTTCCTCCGCTCATGCATATGTGGGGTAATGCAGTGCTGTTTTATCATATTAGATATATCATCTGAGTGTGCTTAAAGTTATATTATAATGCTACTCTGAGCGTTCATTCGACGGCTACCATAAAAACACTATTTGCACATTGCAGTGAGCTAGATCAATATTAGGCATGGAAAAACAAGGTACGTGCAGTAAATCAGGAAAATTTGATTTTAACAATAAGACTAACTGTGTTGAGCTATATAACAGAGATTCATTTTCTGTCGATGAATGTCTCCAAAGAGTTGCTTGCATGTCTAATAAAACATAATATATAAAATCGTCTTTGGTGTTTCATTGGTTTACACAAAATAAAACCGGAAATCGAGGGTAACACAGGTATGATTTCATTGATAGGCAAAGGACATGGGCCGTGTCCTGGTTAAATTTGTTATTTCTCTGGAAACATTTAAACATTATTGGAAACATTTGAAATAATGTACACAAGTAGACAAGTCAACAAAATATATAACATTTTTCTAGTGTTTTTTGGATATTTTAATCCAAAAATCTTACATAGAGATGTACTTGCTGAGGAGCAGTGCATTTCAAATCATTTCTCTCAAAAGGATCAGCTTGCTTTTGTTATACTGAAATGTCTTCATAATCTGCAAAAATAGTTTTATTGTTATATCAGCATAATGCATATCATTTGGTATGCTATATATAAATCATTTTAATTTAAATGAAATCATAGAAAATAATGCTTGCCTATGTTAAAGAACATTCACCACACTGAACTACACCAACTACTGGACCAAACTGAGCCCAAGGGGTTTCTTTGTCCCAACCAACCAAGGTCTCACTGGCCTGTTTTGAGCCAAGGAAACCACACTGATTAAGGTGCTCACCTTTCTGCAGACTCCCTGTCCTTTACAACATATGGCAAACCTTGGAGTTCAAGGACACCACAGTTTCACAGATAATGGCTGATTCATTACCAGCACTGACATCAATCTTTCAACAGCCCCCTCGCTACACCCGCCCCCATCATCACCCCCACCAGGAGCAGAGGGGACCTGCTCTCCACAATAATCCACTCTTGAATTTTACTATCTGTGTGAAAAGTGTTTCAGTATGCTGCATGATGGTGATCCAATTATTCTTACAAACGTAGTCAGTGTTTTTCTTGCAGGGAGATTTAAACATACAAATGTGTATGTGAACTGTGCCTAAGATATTTCACTTTTGAAAGGGTGTTTGGGATATAGTAAAATGTTTTGCTTTAATGGAGACCAGTCCTCCCTCCATCTTTATCTTTTTTAACTGTCCTGTTTTCAGACCACCCCACTAGACCAAGGGAGACAAAGTGACAGGCAGTAAATGCAAATGATAAGAGTGACATTCATTTAGCCGGCAACTGCAGCGAGACCAGGTAGTGTTTTATTTTAATATCTCTAACTCTGATAAACATTTATTTGCTACAAATTCTTTCTTTGAACTTTAAAAAAGTTCTTTCAATCTACTAAATGCACCAAAAATGTGTATCAGAGTAAAATACAAAGAAGTTGGTTGTAATATCAATAGAAAACATGGCATCAGTTTGCACATGTGCAACTGAGTTCATGATTTTATCACAATGTAAAAACATATTTTTCAAATTTGAAAAAAACATTATTGGATTATTGTATGTTTTATAAAAAAATGCTTCCAGGCTAAAAAGTTTGTAATTAATTGTGACATTGACATTGCATTGAACAGCTGTGTTGTCATCAGAGTTTGTGCAGCCTGATGCTCTGTAGAAGCCGCACCGGCTGCTCTCGAATCGCTCTCGCGGTGCTTGTCACGTAGCGTCTGCGCTGTCTCAAGTCAGACAAAATTTCTAACTGGCATGCACTTCTTCAAGTCATCCGCCGATCTGTGTGCGCATCGCTGCATCAAGTCAAACAGGCCTTATATCTGCAGTCACCATTCTCTCTTCTGTGTCTGGCCTTGTTTGCTTCTACAAGTAACAGACCCTGACCGCTAGACTCACCTGAGAACCCACCTGTATGACTCCACCCATCCACCCATCCAGATCGATCTTCTGTCGGCCGTCTTCTGATTCCCTTCGTCATTCCTCTGGATTCACTGTTCGTCAGCCTGCTTCACCCGAATGGTGAATTCATCTCCAAGAGGAAAAACTGTGCACTATACCAGATCAGCCTTCAGTCACTTATTGCATTACTGACCTGGAGTGCATTTCCCAAAACCATAGTTCTGCCAGAAAGACTCGGGAGAATAGATACTGTGACAATAATCCATTTATTAACAACCCAGCAAGCAATAAAGTACTTTGGCATAGGCCCCGTCCGTAGCTCGCAATCAGAGGGTATGGACTCTGCATATCCTGCCTGAAGATGAAGGCAGAGGCGCAGCCGACCCCCAAAAATGAGGTGGAAGAATGCTTCCACCCGGACGGAGCCTATCCCCCAAAACAGTAAATAAAATAGACCCACCGGTCTTGTGTCCTGGAGTTCCTATAGAGAAGAAGAACAAGAGTTAACATGTGAAGCATGGACATGGAACGCCGTCTGCTGATGGCTAAACAGAACTTGAAATTACATTTTGTAGATGGGCCCTACACATGAGCAATTGATATCTGCTGCGTAATTGTAAACGCTTTTGGCCCTTAAACTACAGAGACAAGGCCGCAGGGCCACACGGAAACATGGCCGCAGGGCCACACGGAGACAAGGCCGCAGGGCCACACGGAGACATGGCCGCAGGGCCACACGGAGACAAGGCCGTAGGGCCACACGGAGACAGGGCCGCAGGGCCACACGGAGACATGGCCGCAGGGCCACACGGAGACATGGCCGCAGGGCCACACGGAGACATGGCCGCAGGGCCACACGGTCAGTTAGACCACATAGACAAGGCCGCAGGGCCACACGGTCAGTTAGACCACATAGAAAAAGCCGCAGGGCCACACGGTCATTTCGACCACATAGACGAGGCCGCAGGGCCACACGGTCAGTTAGACCACATAGACGAGGCCGCAGGGCCACACGGTCTGTTAGACCACATAGACGAGGCCGCAGGGCCACATGATCGGTTAGATCACATAGACAAGGCTGCAGGGCCACACGGTCAGTTAGACCACATAGACAAGGGCGTAAGGCCACTTGGTCAGTTAGACCACAGAGACAAGGCCGCAGGGCCACATCACCACCAGTAGTTGTATAGGGAATTACCTGAACCATTACTGAAGAGCTTGCTGAGCTTCGAGGATGATTTTAGAATCTGGTCTTATGTAAGACTCGAATGCAGAAGAAGACCATCTGCCCAGGATCTTGATGGCTGCGGTGGAAATGCCCCGATTCAGCTGCTGAAGTGGCTGCCCCAATCCTGAAGGAATGACCAGTGTACTGGGAGGGAGGTAGGCTACAACTTCTGAGGACAGAAACTAGGTGATACCTAAACCAGCCTTTAGAAAGGGGTGCTCCGTTAAGTAGGATAAATAGAGGGGAATTATCTGAGGACCTTTGACGAACTTTAAGAAATTTAAGCAAGGGTGAGAAGGGGCAGAAATTTTAGAAATTGTTAGTTTGACTCCAGAACCTTCAGAATCTGTTTTAGAGTGCTTGAGAAACAGCGTAAAGAATTTAGGTGAAAAGCGTAAATCAGAGAAGGAAAGACCGTAGGCAGGATTGAAGTGATTGGTTGCTGAAGTAAATTCCCCCGGACGCATGAACCCGTAGAAAGCAGTTAGAAACACCGCTTCTAGTAAAATATTGTTATATGTGCAAAATAGCCCGTTGCGGATGGAAGTAATTAATCTTTGCAATAAGGGTAAAGTGAAAGGCAATCGTTTGTCTGGAGAAATACTAGAGGATTTAGTAATGCCTTTAAGCAAAAGCCGGATGGAAGTAGCAGAGAAAATACTTGGAAAATCGGGATTAAAATATTTGGCATAAAACTGAATTCCAGAGAGTAATCTCCGAATTGAAGCAGGTTTAAGATTACGTTGTTCGAAATTAAAGGTAAGAAAGGAGCAGACAGTTGAAATCAAAATGGGAAATATAGGGATCTGAAAGGAAAAGCAGAACATTAAAAAAGAAGACCAAGAAGAAGTGTAAGCTTTATAGGTAGAAGGAGCTACTCCTTAAGACATATAATGTCTGGCTAATCTGACCAAGTCGTCTAATTTAACATTGCTGCTGATAGGGGCGGGCAAGGTGTGGGATCCATGCTGGCTGAAGGGCAAAGCCGTCTGAAAGTCTGAAAACGAAAACGGGATAGTGCATCAGCAATGACGTTAGAGTGTCCGGGTATGTGAACCGCTTTAATGATAAAATTATGGACGACTGATAGCCAGATTAGGCGTCTAACGAAAGGCATGATCGTTGAGCAAGATGATCTGCCTTTATTGATGATGGCGACGACGGCTTCGTTATCACAGAACATCATGATACGTTTCCTTGACCATTTTGGACCCCAAATTACGCTGGCTATGACTATAGGATAAAGCTCGTGGAGCGCGGAAGAACCGGAGCCAGGGCTATACGCGGGAAATGCGATTGGCCATTTCTCTGCGAACCATTGTCCTTGAAAGAATCCCCCAAATCCAATGGATGGTGCAGCGTCGGTAAAAAGGTGTAGGTCTGTAGATGATTCAAACGCATCGTTATAAAAAAAAGAAATACCGTTCCAATCGTTTAATAACTGAGTCCAAAAATTTATATCGGACATGCATCCTTCGTCTAAATGAAGCGAATCGCTTAGGTTAGGCGTAGAATGAGCCAATGTTAGCAAACGAGAAATGAAAGCCCTTCCTTGCGGAATTATACTTATGGCAAAATTGAGGTGACCGAGTATGGAAAGTATGTCACGTTTCGAAACGACACGTAATGAGGAAAAACTTTCCAAAAAGGATTTGATCCTTGCAAGCTTTTCTTGAGGAAGGGAAGCTTGCATTTTTACCGTATCGAGAGAAATGCCTAGAAATTCAAGCGAAGTTGAGGGACCCGTTGTTTTTTCCGCGGAGAGAGGCACGCCGACGTCATGAAATACCTGTTTAAGTATATCTAGGATGGAAGATTGAGAATTAGGAAAATCAATCAACAAAAAATCATCAAGTAAATGCAGAACAAAAGGAAGCTTACAGACATTCAGCAGGATCCAGCACAGAGCCTCCGAAAGACTGTTGAATATGTGGGGGCTACTTCTACACCCAAATGTGAGCCTTACAGCAAAATAAAACTTAGAATTCCATTTGACTCCAAAAAGATGCCAGTCAGAAGGGTGGATTGGCATGGTTTTGAAAGCGTCTGTAATGTC